>NW_004797577.1:559210-562369 GCF_000002075.1 Aplysia californica | reverse complement strand
TTCTTCCTCTCCTCGGGCTCATATTGCAGTTTGTGGGTGTGTGTGTGTGTGTGTGTGTGTGTGTGTGTGTGTGTGTGTGTGTGTGTGTGTGTGTTTGTGTGTGTGTGTCCGTGTTTGTGTGATTGTGTTTGTTTGTGTGTTTGTTTGTGGACATGCATGTGTGTGTGTGTTTGAGTGTGTTTGAGTGTGTTTGTTTGTGTGTGTTTGTTTGCCGGCGTGCATGTGTGTGTGTGTTTGTGTGTAATAAGTGTGTGTGTGAGTGTTTGCGTGTATGCATTCACATACACACGCACACAAACACAAACACATATACACACACAAACACACACACATAACAACTGAAGGAGAAAATAAAACTGAAAAAAGGAATGACTATGTTAACCTGAACCAAACTACACACAACAATTACTCTACCCAGAGAAAACCCCGGCTTGTAGAACCATAGAGCACGTCAAAGAAGTCTGCACGGGACCCGAGTGTTCCGGAAACCCCGGACCATCAAGTCGATACCTCAGATCTACAAGTTCTATCAGACATTTTTGGTCATTTTGAGTTACTACGACCTTGAGGTCACAAACCAAATGCTCTATCTGCACTGTAAAAATCGTAAGACTATTCGGAATCATTATCAAGGTATTCAAAGAATTGGGAGATGTTGTAAAACTCAAAATCTTTGACGTCAAATTTCTTATAGTGCGGTCAAAAATTCGTGGTGCGACTTATTTTCAAATAATCCTCAACTATCGAGCATAGGCTCTCCAATTTTGGCACAGTGTCTTGTATCAATTTGTCGTAACAGTTCAACATTTATGTAAACACATGCAAGCTGTATTCTAGAAAATTCCTTAATAAATACTAATAAAAAATCCAAGAGGTTGATTTCTACAGATTTTTAAATGTTTACAGCTCGGGCAATATCGCTTTTAATAGCAAGTCTGTCAGGTTTTTCTTATCAGGATATTAAGCTATTGAACGCATGTTTTGAGAGCCAATAGTGCAAAAATGTGTTCACTATAACAATAATTTCTTGTAACAAGTTTTGCAAGTAAAAATTGTCTTTGATGAGCTGTGACGTAGGCCATATGCTTAATCAAAATGTGTGTGAGAAGCGGGAAGTGCTGTGAACAATCCCATTTTATATGTGACACAGATTTCAAGTATGTTATACAAATTTATGAAGAAAAGTTTTTTAATCTAGCCCCAATTGTTCTAGAAAAATATTGTTTAGTTAACACAAATTGATACAAACTGCTATGCAAAGTATGGATGACATTGATTCTCCTGTTAAAGAGATATTTGAGGATAAGTTGTACCACGGATTTTTTTACCGCACTAGAAAACTAGGCACTGAGCAGATAGAACTTTGTAAGTCTGAGGTAGCGAAGTGCTGCGGACTGTCTGAATTGGAGAGTCCTAACTGCTCTCTCATTTACAGTAGGGGGTACCCTGGGGGTACAATCAGTTTCTCTCCCACCCACCCACCCACCCGAAAAAAAAGAAAGAACAAAAATCCCCCCCTCTCCCTCCACCCCCTTTTCGCCTCCTCATTAACTCAACAAGGACGAAGCGAACAATATATGTCCTACAGCAGCAGATCAAAAGCAAAGTTGCGGGACATTTCCAACCATCTTACAGACTAGAAACACACGTTTGCATATATATTGTATTGTGCACAATTGTTATCTGTCTTTTTAAGTGCCAAATAAAGGAAATAAATTTGAAAACTACGTATGAATAACGAAGTTATATTTCTGGTGTTTTTAAAAAATAGTATTCCCGAACATCGTGTCTTCAAAGGTTCGAATGAGCAGAGAGCGTGTCTGCAATGAGTCAAGGCTATAAATAGATGACACCAACACAGAAGCAATATGGATGAGAAACAAATCCCGATCCTTTTCTGGCTTGTGTCGTGTAACCGCGCGATCAGATGAACGATCTGCGTTCTTCCATGCCTTTCTGTCACGCGCGCAGATCAATGTACTTCTTCTGTCTCACCGGCTAGTGTTCACACTGAGAGTTCCGTCTCCAACCGTTGGAGAAAGATGACGACGTATTTCCGTCTGTTTTCTTTACGGTAGCCAGAACATTTCTTCCGTAAATTTTAGTGTAGTGGGACAAGTTCAGCCGGGCTGAATTTCTCGAATCTACTTTTGTTGTTGTTGAAATTGTTAAACCTGTAATCTTATCCTTACTCCTGGTCATATTTCTAAACAACCACCCCCCCAAAAAAAACCCAACAACAACAAAAAACAACAACAACAAACAAACAAACAAACAAACAAACAAACAAACAAACAAACAAACAAACAAACAAACAAGCAAAAAACAACGAACAAAACAAACAACCCCCCCCCAACAAAACAATAACAACAAACCAATAAATATGACAGAATTTGATCTCAGTTCGTTTATTCTAGGGAAATGGTAAAAAAAAACCTGTCGTGTAACGTCGACGGACACAAAATGTGGTATGAACACCACTTCAACAATAACAACAACAATAGCAACAAAAACAACAAAAACAACAACAACAATAACAATAACAACAACAGCAAACGACTACGACAGTTGAAACAATGAATTGATCATCATCACCATCACCAGCTCCTCGTCTCCCCCCATCCCTCCCCCCTCCCCCACCGAAGAATTAAGAGTCGAGTCACAACGTTTGCTATTGACTCTGTCCTTGTTTTCCGATTCTGCCTTCAGTGAAAATTGACATGAATAATTTATGAGTAACGGGAAAGGTCATTCCAATATTTCACATCCGTTACTTCACAGATTTGGGTCTATTAAAACCACTCTCTAAAAGTTTGTGATATTTGCGGCAAACGAAGTGCAAACATGTTTTGCTGGGAATCAGTTGGTCACACTCATTCTGACATTTCTGATCGCTGGAAACCTGATCTCTCTCTCTCTCTCTCTCTCTCTCTCTCTCTGTCTCTCTCTCTGTCTCTCTGTCTCTCTGTCTCTCTCTCTCTCTCTCTCTCTCTCTCTTTCTCTCTCCCTCCCTCTCACCCCCTCTCTCTATCCTAGACCCCAAATGCTAACCCAGCAGCACTATTTAGGCTCCTCGTCCAGAGCGCAGACAGTTCAATATCGACACGAGATCTTCTTTTCTTCAGTTTTCTTGTTTCTTGTTGGGTTTTTTTTTTTAGG
>NW_004797577.1:556338-559110 GCF_000002075.1 Aplysia californica | reverse complement strand
GGAGGGGGGAGGGTATATGTGTGTGTTTTAATGTACATGTCGTTTTTACACCCCATCAACACACAAACAGTTCTCATCTTTTTCAGCCTCATACATTCATCCTCATTATTATCATCATCGTCATCATCATCGTCATCAATAACAACAACTACAAAAATGATAACACCTACTACTACTACTACTACTACTACTACTACTACTACTACTACGACGACGACGACGACAATAACAGAAGCATCATCTTAACAACAACAACAACAACAACAACAACAGCAACAACAACAACAACTACTACTACTACAACAACAACAACAGCAACAACAATAACAACAACAGCAACAACAACAACAACATCACCAACAGACAAACCCTCAGCTCATCCTCCAGTTTTGTCTACGTTTATTCCCAGAGTTCTGCGACATGCTCACAAAGAAACACTAGACACAGAGACACACGGAGACACACAGAGACACAATGATGTTCTCCTGGGCACACGGAGACACACAGAGACACACAGAGACACACGGAGACACACGGAGACACACAAAGACACAGAGACACATAGAGACACACGGAGACACACAGAGACACACAGAGACACACAGAGACACACAGAGACACACGGAGACACACAGAGACACACAGAGACTGAGACACCCCGAAGTCTTCCTGACTTCCTGACGGCAGCTCTACACACAGGGAACTCACACATTACAGTAGAGACCACAGTATAGACTAAAGAAAAGTGACATATCACAGTATAGACCAAGGAGAAACTGACAAATCACAGTATAGTAGTATAATTCATGGAGAAAGAGGTCACATATTACAGTTTAGATCGTGGAGAAAGTGAGACATTACAGTATAGACTAAGGAGAACGTGAGACATCAAAGTATAGTCCAGGAGACACCACATTATGGACAAATGAGATTTCAAAGTACAGACAATGGAGGAGAAGTCGCTTCCCAGCATCCACAGCGAAGGAATCCACATCCTACAGTACAGACAAACTTCAAACAGCAAACTAGCACATCACAGTATAGACGGTGGAGGAAAAAGTAGTCTATCACAGTATACTGAAAACGGAGAGTGTGGGACATTTGTTCCAGCCAAAGGATAAAGCGATATAATACAGAGACGATGACATGCTCAAACGCAGACATATTGTTGCTGCCATCCACCGTTGTTGTGTGTCAAAAAACCAGGTTTTCAGCAGAAGCCAAAAAACCATGTGTGTCACAACGCGGTGGAATCAGGCGCTCGTCAATTTTTGGGCATATGGTGTTATCGGTGTCATCTTACAGGGTGTTTATTTGCCTTGCTTGCGATGAGAAAAAATATCCATTTGTCTTGTGCAGAAGTGGAGATATTTGCAATTGAAGGAGGTGGGGGCGCCTGGTTCCTGAAGAAAAATTAGTGAGAAAATGGCCACCAAAGTTTGGTGACTTCCATAGCTTAAGATGAAGAGTCCTTGGAAACTGGAAATTCCCATAGTTTTTGTGCCTTTAGTCAACGTTTTTCCATAAATCCACACATGAAAGTGTTTTTGAAAGGACGAACAAGATGTGGAGCCCCCAAAAAATGAAAAAAAATGTCCAAACTGGCCGAAAAATGCCAATTTTTCTGATTTCATTATTTTGACGAGCGCCTGATTTCACCACGATGCCTCACATTTCATTTTAGGTAAAACTTTGTTAATACAAAATTATGTTCAATGTAACGCTTAAATCTGTTACTATTTTAAGAAGAGGAATGAAACTGGGACCAATGGATGCCTCTCATCAAACTCTACAACATACATAATTTTCAATTTTTCGAAATTTTGACAAGCAACAATGACGGATGACGGCGATGATATGAGAGCTCCCTTTCACAGTTAAAATGTGTGTGTGTGTGTGTGTATGTGTGTGTGTGTGTGTGCATGTGTGTGTGTGTGCGTGTGTGTGTGTGTGCATGTGTGTGTGTGTGCGTGTGTGTGTGTCTTCCACTCAGTCATTCTGACAGAAACTGTACATGACATGGAGGAAGTGAGGGGTATTGAGAGGGATATTGAGAGGGATATTGAGAGGGATATTGAGAGGGATATTGGGAGGGATGAAGTGAGGGGATTTGTGTGGGGAGCTGAACAAGATAAGGCACTCGGAATATCAAAATTCATCACACTCGCATTGCATCTCTCTCAAGTTGAAACTCATTAAACAAATGGAAAACATACAAAAGCATCTTGTCTGATTTCATTCATTACAGAAATGGAAAATATTACAGTATTTTGTTTGTTTCATTAATTACAGAAACGGGAAACATGAAGGCAATTCATCTGATGTCATTAATTACAGAAAGATGATTTTTACAACCCTATTCATGATTTGTTTGACAAATTGCATTGATCTGAAGGCATCCAAAACATTTTTTAAAACATGAAAGACGTTCCGAGAAAAGAAAAGAATCATATACAAAAATGTACATGTTCACACAGCTTTTGTGAATTCACTACAGCACACACACACACACACACATCACACCTCAATACTTCTTACACGGAATAATAACAAGTAATTATATTTTACACCCCAATCAACTCAATTTGGACTATTTTAGAGGCCGCTGCTGTGACCATGCCAGGCATTGTCAACCCTGGCTTCTTTTATTTATTTTTAAAAAAATGATGTTTCCCATCCCCCACCCATCAACAGAATTTAAATCATTTAGAAGGACAGTCGGGCTTCCTACCCTGCCTGTCATTTAGAAGGACAGTCGGGCTTCCTACCCTG
>NW_004797577.1:551325-556182 GCF_000002075.1 Aplysia californica | reverse complement strand
AGAGAGAGAGAGAGAGAGAGAGAGAGAGAGAGAATGGCAATGGCATGACAATACTCTTTTTACGCCCCCATCAACATCCCAGCAGACAAAGCCGGGCTGAGAGGGATACAACATCTTAGCAGACAGACCCGGGCTGAGAGGGATACAACATCCCAGCAGACAAAGCCGGGCTGAGAGGGATACAACATCCCAGCAGACAGACCCGGGCTGAGAGGGATACAACATCCCAGCAGACAGACCCGGGCTGAGAGGGATACAACATCTTAGCAGACAGACCCGGGCTGAGAGGGATACACATCTTAGCAGACAGACCCGGGCTGAGAGGGATACAACATCCCAGCAGACAAAGCCGGGCTGAGAGGGATACAACATCCCAGCAGACAGACCCGGGCTGAGAGGGATACAACATCCCAGCAGACAGACCCGGGCTGAGAGGGATACAACATCTTAGCAGACAGACCCGGGCTGAGAGGGATACAACATCCCAGCAGACAGAGCCGGGCTGAGAGGGATACAACATCCCAGCAGACAGAGCCGGGCTGAGAGGGATACAACATCCCAGCAGACAGACCCGGACTGAGAAGGATACAACATCCCAGCAGACAGACCCGGACTGAGAGGGATACAACAGCCAAGCAGAAAGACCATGATACCCAATACAAAGTTTCCCTTCTGAGGAAACGACCTCGATGAGAGTGTGAATGGTTGGGCTCACCACACAGAAATTCTATTGTTACCTTTTGTTCTTCCTATCCCTGCTCTTGCCTTTCTATCTTCTTCCCAGTAACAAATGACATTTTACTGTGTCGACATGCTTGTCTTCACTCCAGCAAGAGGCGAGTCAAAGCAGCGCTTGTCAATCTTTTGTTGTCAGAGTCCACTTTAGCGTAAGAGGCTAGCATCAAATGGTCGCTTTTAAAGACAAGCGGGCTAACCCAGAAATCGGGGATTCCCAGAAATCTTGACCCACACCAAGAGTGGGCATTGCACTACCTAAAGGAGAAGTTTGGTTTCATAGGTGTGTATCAAGGACTACTATACTCATATATAGTAGTCCTTGGTGTGTATATAATTTGTTTGATTGTAAAGAAAGCTCTCCTTGTCTTTTAAAGAAACTGAAGAAGGGGCAACAACTTTACTTTCGATTTTCTCATGACAGCATTTTTTCGGGATAGCCCCCTTGTGCTGAAAAACGACCAAATATTCTGTATCGCCCCCCAAAATATGTATTCCCAAGTGGGGTATCAAATATCACCTGTAACCATCCGGGTGAACCCCACAGCCCAGTTTGGCAAGCACTGATCTAGAATATTATTTGAGTGGATATTGAAAACAAAGACGACTGCATCTTTCAAGCCTTGTATCGATTCTACCCAACATCGAATCTTTTCGCCCGTGACTCAAAGAACGAGACTTCCTGATGTCCTGCTCTTCTAGAAAATCATAAACTATTTCAATTACAACGTCAGTAGAACAACATTAAGCATTAATCTTGTCAGATGAAAAGTGGCCATAAAATAAAACAACTAAGGGCTAGAAGAACAAAAATAACGACTCACTCCCCTCCCCAAATACGCACACGAGCACACACGCAAGCATGCTCAAACACACACACACACACTCACACACACACACACACACACACACACACACACACACACACGCACATACACATACACCATCATAACCATCCACCCTCCTTCCACTTCCACACACACACACCGTCACTTTCACTCATTTCTGCACACACAAAACACACGCATATACACACACACATACACACATACACATACACACACACTCACAAACACACATACACACACACTGTCACTTTCACCCATTCCTGCACACACACATACACATACACACACACACAAACACACTCACATACACATGCGCACACCCATACACACAGTCACACAAAAACATGAATATCTATAAAACAAAAAACAACGAAATACGGTTGTTATTCTGTATTCAAATATCATTTCCTGTTTGTTCTATTCTGTGACTGGGCGTCTGGCGTCGTCTGCTCCTGTCTACTGTCTACCAAACGTCCGGGCATTGTGGGAAATAATACGTCATGATTTATTCACGTGTGACGTAAGCCTACTCATAGTTTGTTTCAGGGGATCTTGAATTCGCCAGTCATTTAAAAAACTATTCCATTACAAAAGGGGGGCGAGTTAAGGATCAAACTCTCCGTACATAGCGTTGTGACGTCATGAGGGGCGAATTGCATTGCGTCCTTTATTTCCTGTCGGGCCTGTATCATGCTGCATCAAAGTATTTTTTCCCCCTGCTCATTACTGTCCAACTAACTCTTTGCGTTGTGTAGTTCTTCCAACAAAATGTGCAGACTTTACAATTCTAACGTCAACTGAAGTATCACAGAAATCGATGTACAGAAAAGTGGGAAGACACGGAATAACATCAAGAGTCTAGCCCAAGATAAAGAAAGGTGGAAGGTGTTTGTCCGTGGCCTATACCCTAGTGCGGGGTGAGAAAGGCAGTGATGATGTGATGATTGCTGTCCAAATGACGATTTGCGTTGTGTCGCGCTTCCAACAAAATATGCAGACTTTACAATTCTAACGTTAACTGTTAGTGAAACAAATAGGATACATTTGTGATAATTTTTGTACGTTTTGTAACCCCCCCCCTACCTTTTCCGTTTTGAAATGCTGTTTCATTTTTATAACGTTATTCAATAAATTACTCATCCAAGTTAAAGGATAGACCCAACTGAAAGAGATTTTGACAACTAATTAGAAATGAATTAATTGTTCAAATCATGTTAGTTTTGTATTTTAATTTTGAGTCAAGAGGCAGGCGGGCACCTGAGAACTTCGCAGTCACACAAAAAGGACCTGAGTTCATTTCCTGTGTGGCAAGCATTGTTGTCGAGTATCTCGATATATCAATAAATCAATTAATAAAACAAACAAACAAACAAATAAACAAATGGTAAGAAAGCAGCTACTGACCTCAATAATGATGACTGTGAGGCTGATTCTGTCGGTGGAGAAGAGAAGCTGTAGTTTGAGCTTGCCCGTGGGTTTGATGGGCGGGGCATAGCGGGGCAGGAGGTCCTCCAGGTTGATCTCTGTCAGAGCTACTGGGGTGTCTGGCAGGCCGATTACTCCTTGGCGCTGGGAGGAGGAAAGAAATAGATGAATAAATGAAGAAAGGAGGGAAAGAAGGAAGGCAGGAAGGAAGGAAGGAAGGAAGGAAAGATGGAAACAATGATGGGTGGGGCATAGCGGGGGAGGAGGTCCTCTAGGTAGATCTCTGTGAGGGCTACTGTGGTGTCTGGCACGCCGATGGCTCCTTGGCGCTGGGAAAGGAGGGAAGAAATGAGTGAACGAGTGAATGAATGAATAAAGGAACGAAGGACGGAATGAAGGACGGAAGGAAGGAAGTAAGTAAGGAAAAAAGAAAGAAAGAAGGAAAGAAGGATGGAAAGGTCCAGAGCTCCTTGCCACTCTGGGCAGGAGGAGGAATACGAATTAATGAATAAATCGATAACTGAATTAATGAATGAATATATAATGAACGATTGATTGAATGAATGAATATATAATGAATGATGGAATGAATGAATGAATGAATGAATGAATGAATGAATGAATCAATGAATGAATGAATGAGTGCAAAACTCCCACCCCCAGTCAGCAATATAGGCCTACTATATGCATGTGTGTGATAAGCGCAGGTGCGCAATCAATTGCAAACTTTCAGAAACAGAGATGGATCCTTTCTATTTATCAACGATTGTTTGGCTGTCTGTATTCGTGGGTGTTTAACTCTATCCGTACGTCCTGGGGTCATTTTGTACCCCCGGGGTTGTCTTCTTCACATTTTAGAATACTTCTAGTACGAAGAAGCATTAGAGAATATAGTCACAACAGGCAAGTTTGATGGAAAGAGAGGCAGAGGCAGACAGAGGGAAAAGACACTGGACAAGATGACAACATGGCTAGGAGCAGCAAGAACAGACACCATTGCTGCTGCGAAGGACAGGGTGAAGTGGAGGTCCATGGTCGCCCACGCCAGTCGGCAAGGCACCCGATGATGGTGAGTACGAAGATCTCTTTGAAACTCGGTATTTCTCAAAATATCATTTTGACAGACTGCTATACAAGGGGCACGGATCGGATTAACAAGTAAATTTCCTCTTTGGAACGTGGTGGCACAGAGTTCCCCACGTCGTATGGATATGATAGTCAAACACGACGTACGGATAGGGTTAATTGGTGGCGTAGAGTTCTCCACGTAGTATGGATACGATAGTAAAACACGACGTACGGATAGGGTTAAGTGGTAGCCCAGAGTTCCCCATGTCGTATGGATACGACAGTAAAACACGACGTACGGATAGGGTTAAGTGGTGGCACAGAGTTCCCCACGTCGCATGGATACGATAGTAAAACACGACGTGCTGATAGGGTTAAGTGGTGGCACAGAGTACCCCATGTCGTATGGATACGATAGTGAAACACGACGTATGGATAGGGTTAAGTGGTGGCACAGGGTTCCCCACGTCGTATAGATACGACAGTAAAACACGACGTACGAAGTATCTCGGTCATCCTGCACGGATATTGTATCACTATCAGATAGAGTTCAGCCCGAGTGCGCAGATATGTCAGTACTGGTGTATCTGTACGTTCATGTTTTGCATGTCCGTATACGAGTTTGTCCGTCTGTCTATCTGTTCTTCCCTTAGTTTGCCTTGCTTTCTATACGTCTCAGTCTGTTTCGTCTGTAAGTTCGTGTATCTTCAAATGTTTGTCTCTATGTTTTGAGAGAGAGAGAGAGAGAGAGAGAGAGAGAGAGAGAGAGAGAGAGAGAGAG
>NW_004797577.1:548117-551225 GCF_000002075.1 Aplysia californica | reverse complement strand
ACTATATATATATAAATATATATATATACAAAATCACATATGTGACTATATATATATACAAAATCACATATGTGACTATATATATATTATTTTATATACAAAATCACATGGGTAGACCAAAACTGTTCCCATCTGAATGACGACATCTTTAGGTGTGCAATGAGAGCATTTCTCTCTTCCTTCTTCTCTCTCACACATCCACATTAGGACTCTCTCTCTCTCTCTCACTCTCTCTCTCTCTCTGTCTGTGCTGCTCACAGGGAAATTTCTATATTTTTCTGAATAAATAAAGATCTGTATATAGAAATTGCACTCAAATATTTTAAAAAAACCAGCGTGAAAATCACATGACAACTGGAGGCACAACCGAGTGTTAAGTAGTAGAAAATGTTCCACCAATGTAGGCAGAAATAACTGGTCACAACACAGTGGAATCAGACGCTCCTCAATTTTTGGGCATATGGAGTCATTGGTAAAATCTTAAAGCTTGTTAATTTGTTTTTCTTTTGGTGAAAAAAATACCTGTCTATTTTTAACAGAAGTCGAGACATTATTTGCGATAGAAGGAGGTGGGGGTAACTGGTTTTCTGAGGAAAAATTTGCGAGAAAATGGCTGCCAAAGTTTGGTAACTTCTATAGCTTGAGAGTCTATGAAAAGTGAAAATTTGTATATTTCGTACCATTAATCAACGTTTTTCAGTAAAACTCAAATGGAAATGTATTTTTATATGGATATACAAGGGGCTGAGACAAAAAACAAAAATTCGACAAAATTTGTCAAAACTTGCCAAACTGGAGGAAAAATGCCTGTTTCTTCGATTTCATCATTTTGACGAGCGCCTGATTTCCCCATGATGCCCCACATTCTGTTTGACGTTTCTGAAATGCCCACACACACACATATTCCAGGGTATTTTACTGTAGAGAGCAGAAAGCTCCATGAAGCAACGGCCAATGCTGGAGGAGCTGAGGAGAAGATATTGCTTGTTTGAAACAGACCGCACCACAAGTACTGCAGAGATAGTTAACACTTTGAGCCCTGACCTCCTGAGGCTACCTTGCCCTTCTACCTGACCTCCTGAGGCTACCTTGCCCCTCTACCCGACCTCCTGAGGCTACCGTGCCCCTCTACCCGACCTCCTGAGGCTACCGTGCCCCTCTACCCGACCTCCTGAGCGATATATTACCAACATCCATATAGGGTCGTTTTTAAGCACAAAGGGGCTATCCTGAAAAATGCTGTTTTGAGAAAATTGAAGGTAAAGTTTTAGCCCCTTGTTCAGTTTCTTTAAAAGACAAGGAGAGTTTTCTCTATAACCAAACAAATATACACACCAATGAAACCAAACTTCTCCTATAGGTAGGGAAATGCACACTTTTGGTATAGGTCAAGATTTCTGGAAACCTCCGAAATCTGGGTTAGCCCGCTTGTCCTTAAAAGCGACCATATAATGGTAAGAATCACATTCCATATCCCACCCAGGGCAGTCCTAGTCATTTCCAGCATTTAATTCAGAAAGATCTTCAAAATAATCAATAATGTCTTGTGTAGTACACGTTGTTTTCCGTACATGTTTTATCTCAGGCGGGCAGGGTTGGGGATGGGTCTCACTCACTGCTGTACCAGTGGCTAGGGCTCAAAGGGTTGATGTATTAATGTACGTTTTTCATCCAAGAAGAATTGAAGGAAAACACAAAAGAGACAGACTGCTGGACAGGAATTCTGAGTCGTTTTTTCTTTCTTTCTTTACATGGTTTGTTTCATGAGCTTGCTGAGAACGTTGGGGATCTTCTGCGGCTCTGTGTTACGTGCTTTGTTTCATCAGCTTGCTCAGAACGTTGGGGATCTTCTGCGGCTCTGTGAACTTGACCATGACGTAGACCTGGTCGAAACAGTAGAGCCCGCACATGGGCACCAGCGAGGGGAAGCGGACGTTGAACTGGCACAGCACCGAGTTGTTGCCAGGACTCACGATGGCCAGCTTCCTCTTGAGCGCATCCAAGTAGAACGCCAGTTTGATCGTCTTCTCCTGGTCGTTGTCCAGGTCGAGGACGGGGATACTCCGAGGGAGGATCTCTCGGTCCGGACCGTTCCAGAACTCGAGAGTGACCTTGTTCTGTCGGCGCACGAGGTACGAGCAGTAAGACTTGAAGTTGTCGCACAGCAGACTGGAGCCGTCCTCGCAGCCCTGCTTCACCACGCCAAGGTCACAGAGGAGCTTGGAGTTGCCCAATTTGCCGAACACCCGGAAGTGGATGATGGCCTCCCAGTAAAGGTGGGGGAGGAGGGGCAGGGCTTCGTCTGCGATGGCGCCCTCTATGTGTTCCAGGCGCTGGAAGCTGGTGGTGGCGGCACACGCGTTGTGTAGGTTCGACAGTTTGCACTTCCTGTGGACCACCTCGTCTCTGGAGGCCGACACCGCGATACGTTTGTGACACGTGGTGGGGCTGAACCTGGCCTTGAAGCCTGGGGGAGGGGGGGGGGGAGAGAAGAAATGTTGGAGTAAAGAGAATTGCAAAAATATGATAACAGTAAGTGCCAGGGAAAAATGAATTGTTTTTTAAAACGTAAGGAGTTTTTTAAAAATCCCCTCGACACAGTTTAGATCATTTAGGAAGGGGGCTTTGACCCCGCCTGACAACATCAATCTGGGCTGAGAGGGAAACAAAATCCCAGCAGAAAAACTGAGACAACTCGATAAAAATTCCCCTCCACTCGGGAACCGAACTCAAGTTACCTGCTGGTAATGGTGAAGTGCCTGACCGCTACAACACAGACCTACTCCCTCCTCCCTTCCTACACTCCCATCTTTCACAGTGGGTGGGTGGTTGGCGGGTGCTCTGGTGTGGGATGCTCCTTCTAGCTCATCAAACATCTATCATTTTTAAAAATCTCTTCTTTTCTTTGTACTTGACCCTCCAGTTACACCTCTAACCTTTGGCACTTGTATGACCTATTGTGTTGCAAGTGCTGTTACACTCTTATTAAATATAAAAACACCTCAAATCTTTGGCATTTATAGGACTTCATCGTGTTGCAAGTGCTGTAAAACTCTTCCAAAAACCCCCAACTCACAGTGCACGTATGTGTTACAAGTGCCGTAAATC
>NW_004797577.1:543617-545528 GCF_000002075.1 Aplysia californica | reverse complement strand
GGGGGGATTCACAGGGAAGGAAAAGGAGAAGAAGAGTAACCACCATTAGCTGAATATCATCATCATCATCATCATCATCATCATCATCATCAACAACATCATCATCAACAACAACAACAACAGCATCAAAAACATCATCATCATCATCATCATCATCAACAACATCATCATCAACAACAACAACAACAGCATCAAAAACATTAATTAAAACAATAACATCAATATTATACCATCACCACCATGATCATCATCACCACCATTACCATCATCATCATCACCACCATTACCATCATCATCATCATCAACAACAGCAGCATCAAAAACATCAAAAAACAGTAACATCAATATGATACCACCACCCCCATCACCCACCACCACCACCACCACCATCATTATCATCATCATCATCATCACTATTACCATCATCATCACTATCACCATCATCATCACTATTACAATCATCATCACTATCACCATCATCATCACTATCACCATCATCAACTACAGGAACAACAACACCATAACCACCACGACAACAACAACAACACCATAACCACCATGACAACAACAACAACAACAACACCATAACCACAACAACAACAACAACACCATAACCACCACGACAACAGCTTACTTTTCCTTCAGAGCCTCCACATCCTGTGAACAGAGGAAAAAGGGAGATCATTCAGTTATGTAAAACTCAAACTTGCCGAGACAGTCGCAGAAAAAAGAGAGTAGCAAAACAAAGAGAGGCCGGACCGTTTCGCAAATACATGGGACCAACTTTGTGTCTTGAAGCACAATTATGGCTGCCTACAAGTGCTGATGTTTGTTTGTTTGTTTGGAGAAAAGAGAAGCACATCAACACAATAATGGTCATTTAGCGCTACCAACAACAACAACATCACAACCACCACCAACAACAACAACATCACCACAACCACCAACAACAACATCCCCACAACCAACAACAACAACAACAACATCACCACAACCAACAACAACAACAACATCACCACAACCAACAACAACAACAACAACAACATCACCACAACCAACAACAACAACAACATCACCACAACCACCAACAACAACAACAACATCACCACAACCAACAACAAAAACAACAACAACATCACCACAACCACCAACAACAACATCACCACAACCACCACCAACAACAACAACATCACAACAACCACCAACAACAACAACAACATCACCACAACCACCACCAACAACAACAACATCACCACAACCACCAATAACAACAACAACAGCAACATCAACAACAGAAACAGCATCAACAAATTTAACAATACTAACAACAACAACAACAAATATAACAACACTAATAACAACAACAAATATAACAACACTAAAAACAACAACAACAACAAATATAACAACACTAACAACAACAACAAATATAACAACACCAACAAAAACAACAAATATAACAACACCAACAACAACAAATATAACAACACCAACAAAAACAACAAATATAACAACACCAACAACAACAAATATAACAACAACAACAACAAATATAACAACACTTACAACAACAACAAATATAACAACACTAACATCAACAACAACAACAAATATAACAACACTAACAACAACAACAAATATAGCAATAACATGACGGCTATGATGTCATTGACACACACACACACGCACACACACACAGACACACACACAGACACACACCCACAGACACACACACAGACACACACACACACACGACCCACGTTGGTGACGTCAGTGCCAGTGTGCACGGCGGTGACCGCTATGATGTCATTGACCTGGTCCTCCAGAAGGTCAAGGGTCAGGGTCTGGGCTTTGACCTCGCTGGACAGGGCCAGACACTGGCGGACTGCCTCATGGCGCTACAGGTAGAGG
>NW_004797577.1:541903-543517 GCF_000002075.1 Aplysia californica | reverse complement strand
CGACATAACTTAGATCATCTAGGAGGCGGGTTTTGCCCCTGCCTGTTTGGACCAACCCGGGGTAAGAAAGATACAATGTCCCACCAGAAAGACAAAGATACTAGATATAAATGCTCACCACTCGAGAATCGATCTCGGGTCTTCTACGAGCGACAGACAAGCAGCGCCCAATCACTACATCACAGACGCCGGTTTCTGGTATTCATCATCATCCAGTGCCAGATCTGCGACAGACATCGGCGATCGTGGTTCTCCATTCATTCTTTTGCTCGGATGATCTCTAAAAAGCTACGTTTCCCTGATCTTTCCCTGTTACCCGTTTGTTTAGGTTCCCTAAGAAGGTCGCTGTGGGCTAACCTACCCCTGCCTCGTTTGCCCTCAAGTTTGCCAGTGAGAGCTTGATGTTCTGAATATGACCTCTCAATCGTCCGCTATGAAGGTTAGTTCTGACTGAAGACCCCCCCCCCCAAACACAAAAAACAAACAAACAAACAAAAAACCCACCAAAAAAGCTACGTAAAATTATACAAAACTCAAAACCAAAAACAAAGTAAAAACCTTCAAACGTATAATAACTGCGATTATCATTATGGTATTAGAAGTACCTAAAAGTTTCCATGGCAACATGTTTCATTCAGATCTGGCCTCTGTACACTCCACGATCTAGCATGTTCTAACCAAACTAGAGCCGTCTTTCATCTTGTAGTTGTAGAAAAAACAGAACCTGTCTTGCAGAGAGCATTCATTGTTTCCTTCGTGGCGTTTACAGGAAATGTCCGTTTTCTTCAGCGTTTGGGGAAAACAAATTTGACAAACTGTCAATGATTGATTTATTTCGCAATAGCTTTAAATGTTTACATAAAACTGGAAATAAAGCTTTTAAATGTTCTCTACCAGAATAGTTGTCTCATTGGCCATAGCAGAAGCCACAGATCATCTTTTAGTTTAACCTCCCCACTCCACTGAACCCCCCTCCCCCCACCTCGGGTGTGTGTGTGTGGGGGGAGGGGAATTTCAAGGCAGTAAATTATTGTAGAAGAGAATCTGAACCTTTATTGCAGGAGAACAAGTTTTGTGTTAGAACATGATTATTATGTTAAGAACATGATTACTGTCTTAGGACATGATTACTGAATATTTGGCTAATTCTTCAAGAGACAATGCTGGGCGGGGCGCAGCAGGGGACATCCCAAAAAGACATCTGACAGCCGGTGGTCTATTTCGCAGCTCGAAAAGTCGAGACAAGACACCCCCTCTCCCTTTTTTTCACCCTTCCCCCATCCCCCCACCCTTCAAGCCAATCCTTACTTTAGAATCTCATTCACCTCTTTCACTCCTTTCGAAAATAGAAATGAACTGTCTATCGGAAAGGAGAGAATGGAAACAAACCGGACAAAATTATAATCATCTGAACGTAAAGTGCTGCAGAGTCAAGAAAATCCTAAATAATATGAAGGACAGAATATGACCTCTCAATCGTCCTCTACGAAGGTTAGCTCTGCCTGAAGACCTCATCCCCCCCAAAAAAAAAACAACAACAAAAAAACCCACCAACAACAACTACACACAAACAAACAAACAAACAAAGAAACAAACAGAAACCCAACCAACCCC
>NW_004797577.1:539848-541224 GCF_000002075.1 Aplysia californica | reverse complement strand
GGGCGGAGGAGGGGAAGGGGTAGGGAGGAGGGAAGGGAAGAGAGGGAAGGGGGTAATGGAGGGGGGACGGGAGGGAGATGAGGAGGGAGAGGGGAGGAGAGGAAAGATGATTGGTGGGTTGGTGCTGTCTGTCTATTTATATTTTTATGACTATTTTTCTATTTGTCTGTCTGTTCGTCTGTCTATTGATTTATGTATTTATCTATCTGTCTTCTCTCACTCTCTAACTGGTCCTGGAACGACAATTATCTTTTACATCTTTCCATCTATCTATCTATCTATCTATCTATCTGTCATGTCAATCTATCCATCTATCTGTCTTTGACCTGACTGTAGACACCACTGTCATAGCCAGACTCCGCCCCCC
The DNA here is from genome assembly GCF_000002075.1 of Aplysia californica. NCBI lineage: Eukaryota > Metazoa > Mollusca > Gastropoda > Aplysiida > Aplysiidae > Aplysia > Aplysia californica. Next base: position 540,857 of record NW_004797577.1, on the reverse strand, counting down.
TCTATCTACGTATGTATCTATCTATCTATGTATCTATCTATGTATCTATGTTTCTATCTATGTATCTATCTGTCCATCCATCTATCTGTCCATCTTTGACCTACCTGACTGTAGACACCACTGTGATCCCCAGACTCTGCCCCATCTATCCGTCTATTTGTCCATCTATTTGTCCATCCGTCTATCTATCTGTCCATCTTTGACCTACCTGACTGTAGACACCACTGTCATCCCCTGACTCCGCCCCGTCCGTCCCATACCCATCACGTGACGGAGTGAACCGCCCCGCCCTCACGTCAAACACCGGAGAGGCGCATCTGTTGATTGGTGCGTTCGCCTCCTTGATCACGTGGTACTTGAAGGCGCCCCTCATTGGATGAAGCTGCCGGAAACACGTCACGCAATATGTCACGGAGCAATCGGAACACTTCTTGGAGGCCACTCTCGCCGGCTCGTCGTCGCAAACCTCGCACAGAATGTTGTTGGCTTTCTTCTCTTCCTCCACGCTCATGATGATGTTGGCTAGAGACGTGTTCTTGGGCAGGCCGGCGATTCCCTCGGGTCCCAGTTTGATCTCCAGACGACACTGAGGGCACACCAGAACGCCGTCATTTCTCCTCTGCGCTTCCGAAGTGCCGGGCGCTGTATTGGTCCCGTTGTTATTGCTGTTGTTGTTATTGTTGTTATTACCGGCGCTGTTTATCGCGTTGTTGCCGTTATTTTGACCCCCATTAGGTTGTGGCTTTGATCTGCTCCGCTCGTGCACGTTGAAGAGACACTGCCGGCAGAAGGAGTGAGCGCAGGGCAGGAGGACGGGCGTGTTGAAGGTCTCCAGACACACGGAGCAGATGAGCTCTTCCGTGAACCCGCCGCTCGTCGACGCGGCCATCTTGATGACGCTGCTGGTGACTCAGACTCAGAGGGCTGGGTCGTCTGCTACAGGTCTGGGTGTGGCGGCGGCGGGAAATAGAAAGGGAGAACATATGTCATGTGTGTGTGTGTGTGTGTG
>NW_004797577.1:533071-539748 GCF_000002075.1 Aplysia californica | reverse complement strand
AGAGAGAGAGAAAGAGAGAGAAAGAGAGAGAGAGCGTGAGACAAATACAGAAGTTGAGAGAAAGGTGGAAAAGATGAAAGGTGGAAAGGCCAGAGAGGGAAGAGAGTCGTAGAAAGGGGAGGAGGGGGTGGTTAGGGGGTGGTCGGGTGGTGGCTTGTGGTCGTCCTCTCTCGGGTTGGTAATGACAGATCTCAGGTTAATTACGTGTGTCTGCCCACCTGAAATAACCGCCATTACATTGCGAAATCACCAGCACTACCCAGAAGCACTGAGAACATAGCCCGACCTCCCACTAGGGCTGGCCAATGAGTCGCTTTAACAAAATCCGGATAATGTGTTAGTGCCCCTCTTCGGAAAATAATATGTTATGAACCGCTTCGGCAAATGGGTTAGATAGAACCACCTCGACAAACGGATTAGAACAACTCCAACAAATGGGTGCACCCACTTAGGCAAAAGGGTTAGGAAAGAGAGTTTAATTAAGAGTCTGAATTCAGATAATGTTTCATTGAGAATTATCCGGTTATCCTTATAGGTTATCTGGATTTTGCCAACCAATACCTCCCACACCAACGCTTTTGGCATTTTTGATTACGAAAGTCAGCGACATAGCATTGTGCTCAGTAGACAATTATGTGTTGTGGGGGTTTTCTTTTTCTGTGTAGCCTGAGGTTCAGTATTGAGAAAGGCAAACGACGCAAAAAGTAATCGCAAAGGCATAAGGGTATCAAGAACAACAGGAGCAAAAAGTAACCGCAAAGGTAAAAGAAAATAGCATCAATAATAAGAACAACATCATCATCATCATCATTAGCAGCAGCAGCAGCAACACCAAAACAATTAATGAATAATAGTTAACAACAACAACAACAACAACAACAACAACAACAACAACAACAACAACAACAACAACAACAACAACAACAACAACAACAACAACATAAACAGCAATGGTTCTGGTGCTGCATCCCAGTGTCTTCTTCTTCTTCTTCTTCTTCTTCTTCTTCTTCTTCTTCTTCTTCTTCTTCTTCTTCTTCTTCTTCTTCTTCTTCTTCTTCTTCTTCTTCTTCTTCTTCTTCTTCTTCTTCTTCTTCTTCTTCTTTCTTCTTCTAGTCTAGCTCTAATGGACCACGGACTAGCACGCAACAGAAAGCATAATTATATACCATAATTGCAGAACTGCCCTATTTTCCGACTCCTCTCCCCAGTCTTCCGTCTCCAAAAATAAATAAATAAATAAATAAATAAATGAATGAATAAATAAATAAATAAATAAATGAATGAATAAATAAATAAATAGATAAATAGTTTTTCTTTCCCAAATCCCACAACTCCCTCTAAATCTACAAGCCCATAATATCTTAACGTATTGGGAAACTTGGCAAATAGCAGCGCGTGTCTGCTGCAAACAATCTAAAAAGTTATTCTAAGAAGCTTTTTTTTTAGGGGGGGGGGGGGCACTGTGTGTGTACAAACCTGCCTCTTTATAATTTCTGACATGTGCAGGAAGACATGGGATTCATTATTTGCGTTTCGTATTACACAAAATCAACCGAGCCGGGGAAAAAACAACAACATCAACCTAACAGGATCAGAAATCTATAGGATCATTCTATAATTACAGATCCCAGAAAGGAAGAGACGGCCATCAGGAAGATGAGGAAACTTCCTTTTTTTCCCCTCATATTTTTTACGGTTAATTTAGTTAGCCGTGCACGACGGAGTTTAGACAGGGAATGGGAGAACGGGTATTGTTACAGAAGTTTGGGGAGGGTCGGGGCTGAAAGGGGAGAGGGGGGGGGGGGGGTGAAAAGGGGGGGGGGGGAGGGCAGTGCAATCGTGATATGACGATCGTGATATGACAATATTGTAGAAATAGAAAAATTCATTCGACCAACTGTTTTTGCTGTAATCTTGTATTTCTCCTAGCTGCAAGCTGTTTAGCTGTTGTAAGACAAGAGGGGAAAACAGTCAGAGAGGAGAAAGAAAAAAAAGCTGTTCCATTCTTTTGAAGATTGAACCTACATTTTGTATTTTTGAATTATTTTCCCCCCAACATTTAGAATTTGATTCTTTAAAAAACTAAACAAAATATATCTCTAGTACATGTAAACGAATATACCACAGATTAAGAACCAGCGCCTGTGGTTTGGTGATTCGGCTCTTCGTTGTCGCAAGCTGGAGACTCCAGTTCGATTCCCGAGTGGGTAAACATTTTCATCGAGTATTTCGGTCTTTTTATGCTGGTATGTTGCATCACTCTCAGTCATTATAGGCAGGGTCGGAAGCCCGTCTCTTAAATGACCGAAATTGCGTTGATGGGGTCCTAAAAATCATCTACATTTTTCGTGTTTCGTTAGAGCGCATTTGCTCTGTGCATGCCTGACTATACTTAGAGAAGTACATTGATAAATGCTCAACTGTGGGAAAGAACAAGCCACAGGCCAGTAAAGGAAGACATACAGGTGAAGAAATGGAAATGGATTGGGCACACCTTGATGAGACTCCCGACAAGCATCATCAGGCAGGCTTTGACGTGGAATCCACAAGGAAAAAGTAAGAAAGGAAGACCAAAGATGACATGGAGGCGAGCGGTACAAGCGGAAATTGAAAAGGCGGGGACATCATGGAAACAGCTAGAAAAGGATGCACAGGACAGGCTTCGCTAGAGAAATGTTGTTGATGGAAGCCCACTGGGAGTTAAAAAGGGCAAGAGAGAGACATTGATAAAAGTTGCTTGTTGTCTAGGACCATATTATTAAAGGACGCCATCTGGTTAGTAAAACAACGGGTATGTAGTCTATAAACAAACACACAAACAAACAAACAAACAAACAAAAACCAACCACAACTACCCCCCACCCCCCACCCCCCAAATAAAACAAGGTAAAAAAAAAAAAGAAAGAAACCAAAGGAGGTAGAAAAGAGAAGAGCCAGAAAAGTTCCCATGTACACTTTTTTTTTTTACTTTCTGCTTCTTTTTCACGTAGGGCGGTATGACGGCATTTCCGGTTTGGTCAAAGGCCGCCAAACTGCTGAAGACCAGGCTGGACAGAGTGGAGCGTCTTTCCGTGGCGCGGGATCCGGACACAGGGCGCGCCGCAGCTGGAAAATGAGAAGAAGAAAAAATGTGTCACGGCGTGGTAAAATCACGCGTTCGTCAATTTTTAGGCATATGGGGTTATTCAAATCATCTTAAAGCGTGTGCATTTGCCTTCGGTTTGGTGAAAAAATATCGATCTATGCTGAATAGAAGTCGAAATATTTGCAATAGAAGGAGGTGGGGGCGCCTGGTTTCAGAGGTAAAATAAGCGAGAAAATGGCCGCCAAAGTTTGGTAAATTCAACAGCTTGAGAGTCCTTGAAAACTGGACATTTACTCATTTTGCGCCTTTAATCTATGTTTTCCGAAGAACAAGAACAAGAAGAACAAAAACAAGGACACGAAGAGGCCAACACGACCCCACACCCCTATTTCACGGACCAGGAAGGAGGAGCTAGAAGAAGCTAGATCTAGATCTACCTTCGTGCTGTAGCGCCAGTTTCTCCCTCTCTCTCTCGGCCTGTAGCTCTGCCAGGGAGTGGGACCTTCTGTACGGTGGCGCCTGCTCCTTGACCGTCCGGCTGACGTCATAGCTGGTCCGGCGTGGCGGGAACCTCATGCCAGGGAAGCGGCCCTCCTCGATGTCGATGTTCTCCGAGTCGGATAAATCTGGGGGGAAATCATGAGAACGTGTGTAAGATAAGATCAGATGAGATAAGATAGGATGAGATAAGATGAGATGAGATGAGACCCAGATGCACACACACACTCACGCACACACACACACACACACACACACACACACACACACACACACACACACACACACACACACACACACAGAGTGAGAGAGAGGGAGGGAGAGAGAGACAGACAGAGAGAGAGACAGAGAGAGAGAGAGAGAGAGAGAGAGAGAGAGAGAGAGGGAGAGACAGAGACAGAGACAGAGGAGGTGGGGGTTGGGAGAGAGATGGCTGAATAAGAGAACGCTTCCAAGAAATAGACTAAGCCATTGATTCTCCTACAAAGAGCACGCTCCAATTTTAGACAAAGTGCTTATCATAATCACTTATCTTATTATAATGGAGCTAAGCCCGTGTGTGGGGTCAGTACACATCTTTCACACAGGTGCCCATAACTCTACAAAAATAGGATTCAGTTCAGAATTCTCTCAAAGGGTTACGAAGGCATCTTTTTAACGTTCGGAAACTACTTTTTGTTTTTTTCAGCATTGGCGGTTTTTCCTGTAAATTGAAGCTCTCAGATGCCCGTAGCCATTTCATATTTTACTGGGGACTACTTCCGTTTTGAAACCTGCTTCGTCGTGTGAGCTGCTTCATTTGTTTCCAGATCTAGAATCTCGATATCCAACTCATTTTGGATGTGTGCTTCGCAGTGTCGATGGATACTTCAGGACAAAGTTCATTGTATTGACTTTTTCTAGATATCTTTGGTGTAGTCATTTCCCCAACACATTGAGTTCGTTTAGACCCACAAAATGTTTACTTCGCTGTATGGACTTTTTCAAAATTTGGCGCGTATTTGGAGCGTAGTTTTTTTTTAATAGAGCAAGACTCTAGATTTAGAGTATATTATGTCCTAGATGTATATATATATATATATATATATATATATATATATATATATATATATATATATATATATATATAGACCACAGAATTCAAGACTGATTTGGAGTAGTTTGCAAGAACAGAAGTGCTGTTTGTGCTTTGTGACTGAAGGGTCATGGGTTTGAACCCTGCCATGGGGTGACAACTGTGTCCTTGGTAGAGATAATAATTTGTTGTATGAAGTGGGAATGGGTATCCGGCGGTAGACGGGAAAGATGTCTGGTTATGTTAAGAGTAAAAGTTGTTCCCGCATCCGATCTGGACATTGGGGATCGCTTTGTTAGTGAGACAACTTCCTGGGCCTTCGGCATATTGTGGTAGGGTGGCCAGTTCCTTTCAACACCGCCTTTACTTCCCCAACTCAAAGTCAGGTACCCATTACTGCTGGGTGGGCAGGAGGGGGCGGTAAATATCCGTGTCCAGAGACGATCGCACTAACCGCTCCGCCACCGCACCCTCTATATAAATAGTAAAAAGGTTATAATGAAATAGCAAGATAAATTGCCCACTACACCCTTAATTGAGACGTGACGCCTAGACAGTCACATGGATTCGGAAAATCTTTGTGTCTTTTTCCTCTAGAATTGATAGCGTTGTCGGTGGTGTCGAGATTAGGCTCCTCGACGGTGCAAACAGGCGATGTGAGTTCGATTCCTGAATGGGGAAGGGTTTTCTTTTATCGAGTATCGTCTGTCTGCTCGGATGTTGAGTCTCTCTCAGCCCAGGTTGGCCCTCCAAAATAAGGTTGAAGACCCCGCTTATTAATTAACGCTATCCGTACGTCGTGTTTTACTATAGTATCCATCCGACGCGGGGAACTCTGTGACATCACTTTCCAAAGAGGAAATTTACTCGTTAATCCAATTCGTACGCTTTGCACAGCAGTCTGTCAAAATGATTATTTGAGAAAAATTGAAAGTTTCAAAGAGATCTCCGAACTAGATCTAAAAGTATTCTAAAATGTGAAGAATACAACCTTGGGGGTACAAAAATGACCCCAGGGCGTACGGATTGATTCGATGGAGGCGTAAAACAGTTACATGAAAAGTTTGTGTTTGTGTTTTAGTGAAGAGAAGCACATCGACACAATAACGGCCACTTAGTGCAGGGAAAGAGACACACATGCTGACAGAATCAACAGAGGGAAAGAAAAGAAGCAGGACGTATCAGTGGCGCCCTCCAAACACCCACTTAAGAAAAAGTAAACAATAAGAATTGATCCTTCTCTATCGAGGAATCTGAGAGCGTTGTTAGAGATTTTTCCCGGTCGGTTTTTGCACTCCAAGCTATCCTTGATATGACGGGAATTTCCCTTATCTTGATGGGATCTGAGCAATGTGCTTCTGCCGCCATTGAACGCAGATAATAATACATTTTTCTTTTTTTTCTATTCATTTTTTCTGGGCCTTTTGTATTAATTTGAATCCCACAATGTGTGTGGAAGGCGGGAGGTTGAAGGGTGCCAATGGTGGATCTAGATTCTGCTTATTTTCTTTTCCCTCCGAGATTTTTCGCCCTTGTCCGAGAAGGCTAGGTTTTTCTACCAGAAGATAAGGGGTGTGGCTGAAAGACAGCAGAAAGAAGGAGCCAAGGAGTAGCAGTAAAAAGGCTGCAAAACGAGTCAGGAGCGCAGAGGAGGAGGAGGCAAAGGAGGTGAAGGGGTGGGGGCGATCGCAGGTTTACGTCTTACAAAATCCTCTAACAACAACGATGAGGAAACCAAACCTATCAAAAGATGCCAGAAACCTTCAGTAGCTCTCATTCAAACTAACCATTGTGTGGAGGTTGTTTTGTTTTTTTAATGGTGTTTTTGCCAAAACAGTACAAAATAACAGTAAAATGCCCACTCTCGCTACCCGGTCACCCTCAAAATTAAAAAAAAAATTGTAATAAAAAAAAACCGCAGACTAAACAAAACAAAACACAAAGCAACAGACAAAATAAAACAAAACCAACAACTCCAAACAATAAACTTTACGCACTACGGTAAAAAAAAAAGGAACC
>NW_004797577.1:530035-531786 GCF_000002075.1 Aplysia californica | reverse complement strand
ACTCAACGCGCGGGGGTAGAGAGACTTCTGGAGGATTAGGAGTCCAGCTCTAGCTGTAGCAGGCTACCGACCAGTCTTTCCGGGAGAGTCTGCGGGCCCTTAGCCAGCCAGATGTCTGATGTCTGGCCTTCTTTTTTTCTTTTTTTTTTGGTAAGTGTTTTACGGCACTCGCAACTGCATAAGGTCATATGGGCGCGCGGGACACACTAAACATTTTCAGTTGGTAGGAAATTTAGAATTTTGCCCGGGTGGCGCCGAAGCCTACTCTATTGATTTAAGACCACCAAGGGATTTTTAACGTGCGCAACTCCTCCGAGATTTTTCGCCCTTGTCCGAGAAGGCTAGATGTAGATCTTTCCTGCCAGAAAATCAGGGGTGTTGTTGAAAGACGGCAGTAAGAAGGAGCCAAGGAGTAGCAGTAGAAAGTCTGCAGAAAGAGTCAGAAGCCCAGAGGATGGGCCAAAGGAGGTAAAGTGGAGGGTGCAGAAAGAGGAGACGAAAGCAGACGACAGCATGTTGCTAGAGAGCAGGAAAGGAGGTGAAAGGAGATAATTTTAGAAGAAACATTCGGTCGCTACCCGGATTCGAACCCGGGACTTTTGAATGAGAGGCCAACGCTTTAACCTCTAGGCCACGGTGGGTCTTTAAAACGACATTTTCTTGTGTTGTCTAGTGGGTGGAGCTGTGACCATCTGACTTTCTTATACTCTTTATCTCCGACCGGGGGGGGGGGGGGGGGGGGGTAAACCCACTACGTCGGGGCCCTTTTTATTGTACTAAATCTAAAAATGACAAAAACGTCTTTAAATGGGTCATTAAATGGAAACTAGCGAACCTATTTTGATAGTTCTTCTTGTCATAAATGAACTTCCGGTATAAGAGACCTGTTTTCGGCAATTTACCTAAAAGTAATTTGATGTGGACGTCGTTGTAAAGGAATGTGCCCCAGCCGCTGTCAGCAACCCTCCGGAACAGCAGTTCCGATCGCGAGTCACTGGGAGCGGCTTGCCGGAGATAAAGAGTTTATTACAACCTCCGCGATTTTTGCGTCATTCAGCAGTTATACGAAACGTCACAGAGCCATTCGAAGGCTGTATGGTTGTATTTTATTTTTTATATTTTTTTTATTTTACAGATAATGGCTTTTTGTCTCATTTCTTTCAACCTACCGTAATATAAGAACATAATGGTAAATTTAAAAGACACTAAGGTAAATGCAGCAATACTCTGTACTTGATGATCACGAGACAAGAGTGCTAGAGTGGATCCAACAAGAGTTTCTAATCATGCCCCTAATTGGGGGTGCCCACTACGGACGGGATCGGCCGATTAAGTTGAACACCCGACTCGATCGCCTCAAAAACAAGCGTGTTTATTTTCAGTTTCAGGCAACCGAGTCGGGCGATCGGCCCGATCCAGCCGTAGTGGGCGCCCCGTATTAAGGTATTCACTAATATTCAATGTCAACTCTTCCAGCTCTCGAAGCGTGTTTTACAGATAACTTAACAGTAGCAGAAGACTGTCGGAATGCGCAGTATCTATTCGGAGACGTCTCCGACTGAGATAGACCAATCAAAATGCTTTGTGCCTCTAGACCAAGTAAAACAATCTGGGGGGTGACAGCCCATGATTTGATATTTTGCGGTTAAGTTTGAAAATCTCTTGAAAATAATTGATTTGCGACAGTTTTAGTGGCTATACGTGGGATCTGCAGCTAACGAATATCAGTTTGACACCCCTCCCCCAACCCC
>NW_004797577.1:527823-528374 GCF_000002075.1 Aplysia californica | reverse complement strand
TAACGGGGAAAGATCAGGGAAACGTAGCTTTTTTGAGAGCATCCGAGCAAAGGAATGAATGGAAAACCATGATCGCCGACGTCTGTCGCAGATCTGTCACTGGATGATGATGATGATGAACGTGCAGTCGATTCGTGGAGACTACGTTTGCAGTTTAGGTCAACTTAAATTCTGTTAGTGCAAAGGTTTGCGTCATTGACAAAAGAAACCATTCCAAATGCTGGAGGCGGATTGAAAAAGCAAACTATCGAAATACTCGACTTCTGATATCGGGTGACCTCCATCTTTTAATTAATCCCGATGTCAAAGAAAGGAAAAACCATTAAAATGAAACGAAACAAAATGTCAAAAGCAAAGCCGCCTCGGAGATTCTGAAACAAAAAGTTAGACAAACGAGGCAAAGACTGTTTGGTTTGGGTTTTGTCCTCTGTCAAAGGCTGACGAAAAATGGCTGCTGTAAAGTCCTCTTCCCGCCGACACGCTTTTAGCGACCATTAACAGGAGATTGGGAAAGAGGGAGAGAGGGAGAGAGGGAGAGAAGGGGAGAGGGA
>NW_004797577.1:522994-525373 GCF_000002075.1 Aplysia californica | reverse complement strand
TTCAAACAACCTCCCCCCCAAAAAAAAAACACAAAAAAACAACCAACAACAACAAAAACAAATAAAAACAACAAAAAGCAACCAAAATAAACCAAACAAACAAAAACACTGACTGTTGTTACCAAGAACTCTTTGCAAACATCTCAAGTCAATATTTTTAAGAATACAATTGTGATAATAACTTCCTTACTATCTTTAAAGCAAATGTTATTTTCTTAAGATCGTAGTACTAACATTCAGTTTTTTGGGGGGCTCTCCTGTAAAATTGCAAAAACTGCACAACATACTGTATTTCATAAAAAGAAGTGACCGAGTCCGAATAGAGAAAAATTATATTCGGACTCTGAATTGTGAGTCCAGCCTGACGTCCAAATATTTCCAGCATGTACGAACTTTTCTTCGATTATGATTTATAATGATAACAGTCGAGACGTGAGCTTTAATATCCAGCTACTAGATCTATCTAAACTGGCCCTCCCTGCATCATTAGTTTGAACAGAACAATTAAGTTGAGCTGACCTTGCCGGGGGCAAAGCTAATTATGTCGACCAATGAGATTGCGCGTAGCGATCTCGCACTCTCGGCTTGCTGGGGGAAGAGGTGTTGGGAAGAGGCCACGGCTGTCGATTTTGTGCAATGTAATAAAAAATTTAAAAAATTACAGAAAAACTGTAACACACAACAAAATTAAATTAAACATGTGGAAAGGCAAATGGTGGTGGAAGTAATGATGATGCTGTAGTGGTGGTGGAAAGACCCAGAGTTGTCGTTTACCGTGTACTTAGACACTGCCATTGGGTTGATGTAATTAGAGTGCAGTTCTTTGACTTTTTTGTCACAATTGCAGTCCTAGTAGGCAATTCTAGTTCTAATTCTGGTGTTACGTAGAATCCCCCGACGATATTTATATAATGCAACCTTCTTATACTCACATAACTCACTTAGAAGCTGAGTCCGAATAAATAAAACCTTTTTTTCCGACCCGAGTCCGAATAGATAAAACCCATATCCGAATAGAGCTGGCCTTCAAAACATGCCGTCGATATTCTATTGACCACTATAGTTTTGCCGTAAGTTCTTCTGGGCTGTGGGTTTCACACAAGGGTCAGATCGGCGTCTGGGCTGTTACGATTATCCCCTTTAATGACTGCTGACAGAAGACATGAGTTCGATTCCTGCTTAGGGAGATGTTTTGAAATCGCGAATCTCATGGACAGCTAGAAAAACAAATGAAGAAGTCTTGGTTGAAGCAAATTGCAGACGACAGCTTATGACGAATATACGAAAGCGACAGGCAAATTTCTTGGGACACACAATGCGGAAAGAAGCATTGGAGAATATTGTGACAACAGGCAAGTTTGATGGAAAGAGAGGCAGAGGCAGACAGAGGGAAAAGATACTGTACAAGATGACAACATGGCTAGGAGCAGCAAGAACAACAGACACCATTGCTGCAACGCAAGACAGAGTGAAGTGGAGGTCCATGATCGCCCACGCCAGTCGGCAAGGCACAGGATGATGATGATGATGGCTGGCGACAGAAGACATGAGTACCATTCCTGCTTGGGGAGATGTTTTGAAATCGCGTATCCCATGGACAGCTATTGGAAGCATGCCAGTTTGTCACGGGCCAAGTTTGTCGACTGTGCCCTGCATGATGGAGGTTATCACTGACGCTCTCAAAAAGAGTATGAATGATTGATTGATTGTTTGAATTGGATTCTATTTTTCAACTGTTTTTTATCGAAAGAACTTTCATTGTTGAAATTTTACAGAGTAATTTTCTTTGATTTGCATACAAACAGAAAGAAATATTGAACAACACAAGTTGAACTGACATTTTAGAGGGACTATCTCTACACCACCTATTTGAAGGTGGAGAATAAAAAACTTAAGTTACAACTACAGTGTTAAAGTGCTGTACTTATGAATGTCATCAATACTCAAATACTTAAATGAAATTGTGACAAACTGGGACTGTGACAAAAAAAGGGCTTGTGACAAACTGGGCAGCCCCCATTTCTTCGAACAACCAGACACAGGAATCAGGGCAGCAAATAGCTTGGAGAAATAAGAGATTTCACAATAAGACTGAAGGAAGTAAATCAATCAGATCTCTTCTTTCACTACTGATCTATTTCCCCAGTATTGAGGGCAAGGCATAATGGCTGCCTCCCGGACTTTATTACAAAGCCTTTTCTTCTTCTTCCTCCGCGGCCATCTTTGATGGTAGTTGTACTTTTGTCCTGTGATGTTCTGGTGTTGTGAGGGAGGCTTTGAAGACAAAACAGCAGTATTGTGTATGTGTTTGTGTGTGTGTGTGTGTGTGTGTTTGTGAATTTATGTGTGTGTGTGTGTGTATGTGTGTGTGTATGTGTG
>NW_004797577.1:512881-515381 GCF_000002075.1 Aplysia californica | reverse complement strand
GGCTTAGGGGTTCGAGCCGCGAGCCCGACGTTGTGTCTTTGGGAAGGCACTTTACCCGAATGTTCCTCACTTCACCCAGGTGGGAATAGGTACAGGCCATAGACAGCGAAAGATTTTGTCAGTGTGTTAGTGTTTTAGCGCCTATAAATGGCTGTTTGCACTGTATGCTTCCCATGAAGTTAAGGTTGTTTCAGAATGCTCTCAGGTCTGCTGGCGTAATAGTATATATTGTGAAGCGCATAGAGCTTGCTGTTGAGCGGGGATTTGTGCAATACAAATGATATCTGTTAATAGCGGTGATAGAGCAATGCTAAAAGGGTAAAGAATGGCTTTATCACTGCTTAGATAGTTTTTCAGCAGTTCATCATGTCTGCTGGCGTCGCTTGTGTCACTAACAGTTTTAGTTTTCGTAGAGGTTTTACGGCGCTCGCAACTGCATTAGGTCATTTGAACGCCAGAAGATTAGAGGTGTTACAAGAGAGCAACAAACATAAAAAAAGAAGAAGGGGAGATCAGGATGATAGATGTTTGATAGACAAGAAGAAGCAAACCACACCAGAGCACCCACCAACCACCAACACTGACAGTTTCATGACCCATCAGATGTGCGCACCGTTTCCTGCACACATACTTCATTATTCAAATTTAGGATCTATTGGTCAATATTTTACGTTCTGTAATATTGGAAAACGTCATCAAATCGCTCCAGGGTCTAGACTTCCCGTTTGCCTTTCGCTGTGGTCTTCAGCAGCCTGTCCTGGTCTCTGCCACATTGTATGACATCTATGTGGCGTCGGTGGCCGAGTTGTTAGGCTACCGGACTCGTAATCATGAGGATTCGGGTTCGGGGGTTCGAGCCGCGGGCCCGACGTTGTGTCCTTGGGAAAAGCACTTTACACGAGTTTTCATCACTTCACCCAGATGGGAATTGATACCCGGTCATAGACAGCGAAAGATCTTGTCAGCGTGTTCGTGTTTTAGCGCCGATAAATGGCCGCTTGCACAGTATGCTTCCCAGGACGTTGAGGTTGTTTCAGAATGCTCTCAGGTTTGCCGGGGTAATAGTATAGATTGTGAAGCGCATAGATCTTGCTGTTAAGCAGGGATTTGCGCTATAAAAATGTTATCTATTATTATTATTATTATTATTGTTATTATTATTATTATTATTATTATCGTTGTTATTATTATTATTATTATTATTATTATTATTATTATTATTATTATTATTATTATTATTATTATTATTATTATTATTATCATCATTATTATGACATGACACTATCCGAATCTGAGTAGAAAGTGAACTAAGTCTCTCACCAAAACTAAAGAGAACAAGAAATGCGGAACTGTAGAAAGGACATAATTTATTTTCTGTTGCTGGCAGGTTTCGATGCTGGGGATCTTTTGATTGGGAGATGAACACCCTGCCACTAGACCATAAGAGTGGGTGGTTGGCGTCTTTACACATTTACTAAAACCAAAATAGAACAATAGAGGAAGACAATGAATATGACATTACTTTAGAAATGAATTTCTTTCGAAGCTGATTCTTGTTGATCAGCGGATCTTTTGCCTTAGAGGCGAACATCTTACCTCTATCACGAGAGCCCCCTCCCCCCTCATCCCTCATCCCTCCCCCCGGCCCCACCCGTGGGTCTATCTCTGCATCACGCAATGCCACATCCTCTATCACAGGACATCTAGGACAGCACAGGGCGCTCTCTCTCTCATTGCACAAAAAGCCAAACTGTGTCACAGAACGAGATGAATCGATTTTCGTTCGCATGTGATAATTGTCGCCGCTAAACTAGGCTAACATCTAGAGGGTCTTTTAGTTTTAGTAATTGTTTTACGGCACTTGCAACACAATAAGGTGCCGAAGATTAGAGGTATGACAAGAGAGTAACAAACACATAAAACGAAGGAGGGGAGATAAAGACAATAGATGTTTGATAGGAAAGAAGAAGCAAACCACACCAGAGCACCTGCCAACCACCCACATCTAGAGGGTCTGTGTTAGTAGACAATGGTATTAATAGTATTTTTGTTCAAACGTGGGTGGTTGGTGGGCGCTCTGGTGTCGTTTGCTCCTTCTTTCTTATCAAACAAGCATCGTCATCATCTCGAATCGTGTAAAGCGACTTTCCCAAGGATACAAATTGGGCCCCTGACGGGATTCGAACTCACGACCTTACGGCTATGAGTCCGAGAGCCTACAGTCTAAAACGAAAAGGACATTATTGTAACTATTATTGTATAGTTCTCCGGCGGGCGCGGGCATTGAAACAGAGCAGGATTTCGGGGGACCTTGACAGTAATAATAAAAACAAAACAAAATAACCAACAAAAAAAAACCCAACCCCAGATAATAAAAAAACAAAACAATTAGGAGGAAGAGACAAATGCCGTCCCCTTTCACTCACTGGAAAACAAGAAGCGAAGGCACACGAGACAGGTGTATTCCAAGACGATTACTTAGAAAACCTGAACAGACGGG
>NW_004797577.1:508468-510342 GCF_000002075.1 Aplysia californica | reverse complement strand
TGTGTGTGTGTGTGTGAGTGTGTGTGTGTGTGTGTGTGTGTGTGTGTGAGAGTGCGTGTGTGTGTTTTACAGCAGAACGGTCCAAGAAGCACCGTCCAACGACTGAAGTAGCGAGAAGACGGACACTACCACAAACGCCACGCTGACAAATCGTTAACTCAGAACTACAAAGTTCTATCTGACATTATTGGCCGGTTTGGGTTACTACGACCACGAGGCCAGAAACCAAATGTGCTATCTGCTCTATCAAAATCGTAAAGATATTCGGAGCCGTTATCGTCATATTCAAATATTGCATTAAAGAAAGCTAAACATATTAGATTGCATCTCAAACATTGTGACATCAAATTTCTCAGAATTAAACTATATACTGGGCGGAAACAACTTTGTAACTTTGAGGTAGCGAAATAGTTGAACACCAAAGAATCAAATGGTTCGAACATCTCATGCGATTACCAACACACCATCCTGCACAACGTGCCTACATTTTAATAAAAAAATTGATGGCAACAAGGCTAGAGGGCGACCGAGAAAGACCTGGATAGATGGATTCAGGGAAACATTAACAACTTACGGCATCTCCCTGACCCAAGCTCTCCAGATGGCGGCTTTCGCAACTGCATAAAGTCGTATGAGCGCGCGGGACACATTAAACTTTTTCAGGTGGTAGGAAATTTTGAACTTTGCCCGGGTGGCGGCCGAAGCCTCTTCTTATTGATTTTAGACCACCAAGAGATCTTTAACGTGCGCAACTTGCACACAGGCCCTGTGGTGTCGATAGCCTAGTGGTCAGGCTACCGGACTCGTATTCGTGAGATTGCTGGGTTTGGGGGTTCGAGCCTCAGCTTGGTCCGACGTTGTGACCTTGGGAAAGGCACTTTTCACGAATTTCCTACTTGGTTCGATCCTTTCGGAGACGGACGTTAAACTAGGAGGCCCCGCCTCTTAAATAACCTAATAGTGTTGATAGGGGCGTTAAACCTATAACATTTCACCGCCATTTTTTTCACGAGGGCCCTCCAAGATTTGGTCAGACAGATCTGAGTTGTTTCTGCTGACTCTGGTAGCAGGGATGTTGTCAGTGGAGTGAGTGACAGGCAACATAATGGAACACCGCGGGGCGCAACAGAGAGGTCTTTCTGTACCAGAGCTTCTATTGACCGTCAGGATGTGGCGCCTAGCTGTGAGTGGGAACTGCCTCATGAATATGTCATGACAAAAACGTGTACAGATTAGCTCTGTGACTTTGGTACCCTTTGGTGGTTTATAAAGGACGAAGAAGTTTTTAATCTTCAAAAACAGTACCTTCATTACTTATTCACTCACTCACTCACTCACTCACTCACTCACTCACTCACTCACTCACTCACTCACTAACTCACTAACTTACTCACTCACTCACTCACTCACTCACTCACTCACTCACTCACTAACTCTCTCACTCACTCTCTCAGTCACTCAAAAAAAAAAAAAGAATCTATAGTCTATTTATTGCTGATCGGAAGCACGTATCGCCCACGCTCTTAACCTTCTATCCGTACGCCTGGGGTCATTTTGTACCCCCCGGGGTTGTATTCTTCACATTTTACAATACTTCTAGTGCGAAGATCTCTTTGAAACTTTCTGTATTTCTCAAAAAATCATTTTGACAGACTGCTATGCAAAGCGTACGGGTCGAATTAACGAGTAAATTTCCTCTTTGGAAAGTGGTGGCTCAGATCTCCCCACGTCGTATGGATACGATAGTAAAACACGACGTACGGATAGGGTTAATTAAAGGGTTAACTCAACCCAGGTTCCTCCCGCGTATAATTTACAAATCGATTCACCTGGGGAACCTTATATTTATTTCCTGTAAGAAAGATTGTGCCCCC
>NW_004797577.1:500970-506952 GCF_000002075.1 Aplysia californica | reverse complement strand
CAGGCACACACACACACTTTAACACCCACCCATCCACCCCCCTACACACACACACCCACACACACACACACACACACACACACACATACACACACACACACATACACACACAGATCCTTGGCTCACACACAGACACTCTAACACCCACCCACACTCACACACACTCTAACACCCACCTACACTCACACACACATACACACACACACACACACACACACAAACCGTACTCCCCTCCTCCCACACACATACACACTCACACACAGAGATCCTTGGCTCACACACAGACACCCTGAGACAACTACGCCGAGAGATCTATCTCCTCGCTAACAAGGAAATGAAACAACAGAATAACGAGAACATAATGGACATGTACTAATGACTGACGGCTGGATCAATGGCTAACGACATGACGGTGTCTGGAACTCATCCCCGGCCATAAACATAATATGTGGGTGGTTGGCGGTTGCTCTGGTGTGGTTTGCTTCTTCTTTCCTATCAAACATCTATCGCCCTTATCTTCCCACCTTCTTTTTTATGTTTGTTACTCTCTTGTCACACCTCTAATCTTCTAGCGCTCCTATGACCTTATGCAGTTGCGAGCGCCATAAAACCTCTACTAAAACATAAACCTATTATGATCATCCCAAGATCAATAGATCCCCGACGTCTGACAAATATGTTGAAGAATAAGACTAGTACTTGACAACGTGTCCAGATTTCATCTACTTAATTTAAAAAAATGTCCGCAAGAAAGTTTCTCCTTTCTCAAACAAAGCAATATCAGCGTCAAGGTATTCATCATAATAAATAGCATTTGTATAGCGCATATCCCCGCCCAACAGCAAGCTCTCTGCGCTTTACACTATATTATTACCCCAGCAGACCACTGAACACTCCGAAACATTCTCAGGCTCAAACACTAACAAACTGACAAGATCTTTCGCTGTCTATAGCCGGGTACCCATTCCCACCTGGGTGAAGTGAGGGAAATTCGTGTAAAGTGCCTTTCCCAAGGACACAACGCCGGACCCCTGACAGGATTCGAACCCACGACCTTACGGCTGCGAGTCCGAGTGCCTAACCACTAGGCCACCGACATTTAAGGGCTAGAAGCTCAGAAAGACCCCAAAAAATCCTGGAGAAAGGAAATAAAAACTTCATTCTTTGTACAATCCTACCAACGCAACGTTCCTTTTCTTGTTTCCTTTTTTCCCCAACCTTTTGAATTTAAATTGTGAAAGATATACTATAATAAAAATAATATTAATAATAATAATGATAATAATAATAATAATAATAATAATAATAATAACGAACATTTATATAGCGCTCAACCCCGATTAGAGTACACAGGCTCTGAGCACTTTACAATACAGTACAACGTACAACAGTAACATAAAACCTTGTGTTCTGACTAAAAGAAAATCACTTCAAACATTCATCTTATTAGTTTAACAACAGGAACGACTTCAGCTGACATTTGGATGAATCAAAAGATTTGATCTCTCTTAAAATATTCGGTAAAGCATTCCAGACCTGGGGGCCTTGTTATTCAAATGCCCTTTCACCCATTGTTTTAAGTTTCATAGATGGTAAAATAAATGTGACTGCGATTACACGGACTTTTCAAGTTCATCAAACTCGACGCAAGAGACGAGTCGCTGCCTCAGAATTACAACGTTCTATCTGACATTTTTTGGCCGTTTTGAGTTACTATGACCACGAGATCAGAACTCAAATGCTCTATCTGCTCTATCAAGATCGTATGATTATATTGAGTCGTTGCGACAATGTTTCAAAATTAGGAAGGGAAGCAGTGATTATTTGATTATATAGACGCTTCGCCCCTGGTCGTTATTAAGATATTCAAAGAATTGCATTCGAAAAAGCTTGACATATTGTGAAAGGCCAATTTTTCTTAACGTCCAATTCCTCAAAACTAGGTACTGAGCAGATAGAAGTTTGTGATTCTAGGGTGACGAAGTGGCAAAAACAGAAGAAAAAAATCAACAAGTGAAATGGAAAAAGACGTAAAGAGATCTAGTCAGACATCACACAGGCTGAGAATTCATCAAAGACGAGCCATATGCCAACGACAGATCTGGGTGTCTTTTGTCAGAGCAGGTTCAAATGAAAAACACAGAGAGACAGATATAGGGAGAGGGAGGTGGGGGGTAAGAAAGAGACAGAGGAAGAGAGAGAGAGAGAGAGAGAGAGAGAGAGAGAGAGAGAGAGAGAGAGAGAGAGAGTGAGAGATATATAGGGAGAGGGAGGTGGGGGGTAAGAAAGAGACAGAGGAAGAGAGAGAGAGAGAGAGAGAGAGAGAGAGAGAGAGAGAGAGAGAGAGAGCGAGAGAGAGTTAGAGAGAGAGCGAGAGAGAGAGTGAAAGAGAGAGAGAGGAGGGTCAGAGACAGAGAGGTGTTATACGTAAGAAAGAGAGAGGGGGCAGATAAGAGGGGAAGAGAAAGAGAAAGAGAGAGAGAGAGAGAGAGAGAGAGAGAGAGAGAGAGAGAGAGAGAGAGAGAGAGAGGCTGAAAGAGGGAGAGAGAGAAGAGGGGAAGAGGAAGAGAGAAATGAAGAAAAAGAAAGAGACGGAGAGATAGAGAAGGGGAAAAAGAGAGAGATAGAAAGAAAGGCAGAGACACAGAGACAGGGTGGGGGTAGGGTGTATAGTCCAAGCATCGTATATCAGTAGCGAAATGGCAGAGACAAACAAAGTGATTCCTCTCATAGCCCGAGATTACAGAGCTGCCATCCTGACACCAGCGAGGGACTTGGAACATTGCTGTCAGTTTCTCAAAAGTACTAATTATTATGTGTCATGACGTGGTGGAATCAGGCGCTTGTCAATTTTTGGGCATGCGGAGTTATTGCTACCATCATAAAACTTGTTCATTTGTCTTGCTGTCGTTGAAAAAAGTACAATCTATCTTGAATAGGAGTCGAGATATTTGCAATTGAAGGAGATTGTGTTGCTTGGCTTCAGAAGTGATATTAGCGAGAAAATGGTCGACAAAGATCGGTGACTACCAAAGCTTGAGAGTCCTTGGAAAATGCAAAATAACATTTTTATAGTGCCTCTGATCAACGTTATTTCAGTAAAATTCACACATAAATGTGTTTTAACGGGCATTAAAGATGTTGAGCTAAAACAGAAAACATAAAATTCGAAAAAATTGACCAACGTCCATATAAATGCAGATTTCACTGATTTCATTATCTTGACAAGCGGTTGATTTCACCACGATGCCTCATAATATTGTCTGACGTCATTGTCTGAGTCTGAGAGTCTCAGTAAAGAGAAACACATCGGAGTAACAAAGGTCATCATATCACAATGTAGTGCAATAAAGAAGCAAGACAATTAGTCAGAAACAACAGAAGGAAAGGAAAGAAGTAAGACTTACAAGACACCACCTCAGAGTTACAAAGTTCACAATACCTAGTTTTGGGAAATCTGACGTCAAATGCCTTGAGTTTCACAACACGTAAAGCTTTTTTAAATGCAATCCTCTGAATAATATCTCGATAACGACTCCGAATAATTTTACGATTTTAATAGAGCAGATGGAACATTTGTTTTCTGACCTCATGGTCGTAGTAACACAAAAGGGACCAAAAATGTCTCCTTTTTTGGCTAATGTTTTACGGCACTCGCAACTGCATAAAGTCATATGAGCGTGCAGGACACATTAAACATTTTCAGTTGGTAGGACATTTTGATATTAATTGCCCGGGTTGCGGGCGAAACTTACTCTCATCAATTTTAGATCACCAAGGGATCTTTAACGTGCGCAACTGGCACACGGGACCTCCGAGATTTTTCGCCATTGTCCGAAAAGGCTAGGTGTAGATCTCTCCTTCCAGGAAGATCAGGGGTGTGACAGAAAGACAGCAGAAAGAAGGAGCCAAGGAGTAGCAGTAGAAAGGCTGTAAAAAGAGTCCGGAGCCCAGAGGAGGGGTCAAAGGAGTTAAAGGGGTGGGGGTAGAAAGTGTAGACGAAAGCAGACTACAGAACATTGCTAGATAACAGGAAAGGAGGAGAAAGGAGACAATTTTAGAGAAGGACATTTTTCCGTCGCTACCTGGATTCGGACCCGGGACCTTTGAATGTGAGGCGAACACCTTAACCTGTAGGCCACGAGAGCCCCTCAATAATGTCAGATAAAACTTTGTAATTCTGATGTAGCGAAGTGGCGTCCTCCAACCGCCCGTGACGTCATTGGCCCAGAAATAAGATCCTCCGAGTTTTGATAAAATATTCTAATCCCAGAACAATTTAGTGGCACAGCAGTAGTTTTTGTTTTATTAAGTGTTTTACGGCACTTGTAAAACAATTAGGTCACATAAGAACAAAAAGGTTAGAGGTGTTTCTAGAGAGTAACATACACAGAACAGAAAAAGAGGGGGGTGTGGAGGGATAGGGACGTATGAAAGGAAATAAGAAGAAGCAAACCACGCTAAAACACCCGCCAACCACCCAGGGCAGCAAACAGTCAACAACAAACAACAACAACGTCAAGACCTGAGAGAGGAATGTACTCAAGGACCAGATGCTAAGTAAATCACGGAAGTACAATAATACTATTGACACTGGGAGGCAGAACTTCTTTGCTGCGAGATAAAATAACTCAACTCCCGTCTTCTTCCACCCCCACCCCTGGTCAATTGGAGCGTGAGCGAGACCTCTAAATCAGAGCACTGACCGCTGGTAACAAATGAGCAAAAAAGCAGTGTTATGAATGACGACTATGTGTTTTTAAAAGAATCGTACCCTGTAAACCTCGGGAGATATGCTTCAAACAAGCCCAGCCAGCACCCCATGGGTCGTAGACGCCACATACATTGACACACCGGACTTGATCATACTGATTATCCCGGCTCAAATCAATGAGTAAACCCATTTTGACACCCTGCTCCACCGCAGTAACCCCATGACGACGTGATTTAATGCATAGTAATGAGGCTTCTCGTCGATTTAGGACACGGTATTGAATATTCATGAGGAGCGAGGTGGGCGGGAAGAATGACTCTGCCTGTGTTGCCAGTCGGCCTCTATTTGTCAGCTCATGGACAGCCACAGTAGATCAGACAGCCAGGTCCTGTTAGCTGGCGCATTGCTGACACCGTGGTGTAAGCCCAGAGGGGAAGGGGGGGGGCGAAAAGGAGGGGGGGTCTAATTAATTCACACACCCCACACACCCTGCTCCCCTGCTCAGCTGATCGGCGTCTATGGTACAGCAGTTAGTTAGGCGCTTCGCTTTCGAGTGCAGGAGACCCGAGTTCGATTCCCGAATGCGGAGAATCTTAAAAATTGAATATCTCGGTCTTTGTCTGAGATAATATATCTTTTTCAGCCCGGGTTAGCCATGACAGACACAGACGGAAGCCTAGCTCCTAAATAATCTACACTACATTTTGTCGATAGGGGTTTAAAATAAAAGCACCTACATTAGAAAAAAATCCCCTCCCCTCCCCGCCCCTGTATCTCCCGCGCTAAATAGAGTTGAGACAGAATGATGATAGACCAATTACTGTTTTAAAATGTAGGAGTTTTTACGCCCCCATTGACACGATTTAGACCAAGTAGGAGGCGGGCTTCTTTCCGACTGAGAGGGATACAACACCCCAGGTACCTTGTGTTCATATTCATTTGACCCTCTCGACACTTCACTTCAGGAAAAGTTTTACTAAGAACACAACACACAAGACTGAGACAACATATATTATGTACAGATGTTTTAAACTAGTACAATCCCCAAAATGCCAGTGTGAAGAGGCGGACCAAACTGTTGAACACATCCTTCAGCACTGCAAGACACACAGGGCCCTGAGACAGGACACGTGGCCAACCCCACTGACGCTACAAGAGAAGCTATACGGGCCGACAGATGAACTGAGCAGGACGGCCCAATTTAGGACAGATACCGGACTTCAAGTGTGATGCGATCGAGAAGAAGAAGAAGAAGAAGAAGAAGAAGA
>NW_004797577.1:496224-497929 GCF_000002075.1 Aplysia californica | reverse complement strand
TACACACAAAAATAACACAGATACACACACTCATACATACACACACATTCACATACACAGAGAGAGAGGGGGAGAAAGGAGAGGGGGGAAAGAGAGAGAGACAGAGAGGGAGAGAGAGAGAAGGGGAGAAAGAGAGAGAGAGAGAGAGAGGGGGGGAGAAGGGGAGAAAGAGAGAGAGAGAAGGGGAGAAAGCGAAAGATAGAGATAGAGAGAGAGAGGGGGGGGGAGATATAAGGTTTTTTTGCTCAGACGACACAGAATGACATATTGTACTTGAAATCTATGAGCTGAATTTGAAATGACAACGCTGAAATTGAGTTCACATAATGACGTCTCAACTTCTCATTTTTGAATTTGAACTCTCTGTTGTTACATTCATGCCAACATTATGCTACCAGTGCCAGACCTGGACATTAAGTAAAACCCATGAAAGCAAAATCACTGCAGGCGAAATCAAATGTCTCCGCAAAACCTTTAACATCACATCAGAGAAATGAAGAAGCTAGAGCAGCAGCTACCGGCATTGAGTCCTGCCTGCGTTACATAGAAAGACAGAGAATAAAATAGTTTGGCCACCTGTTACGCATGTCACATGACCAGCCAGCCAGCCTTGAGAGCCTACAACACCAAGCACTCAGGCTAAAAAGAAAGACGAAGGCCACGCTAAAGGCGGATCGAGGGTGTCAAGAAAACATGATATCAGAACCGATAGAGCTGCGGAGCTGGCCAGCCATAGAAAACTGCATCTCCCCTCGACGCTTAACAGCAACAGAGGATGAACAAGTAAAAGTAAGTATGTTACATCTCATAGACTCTAGTACTATTTTAATATTTGAGCTTCTTAGTATTATATAATATGCTCAGTCTATCTCGGTGTTTGAACTTTCTATTTTGAATTTGAAATAACTTTGGTAAATGGGTTTAAGTTTTTTGTTTTATTACAATTTGAAAAACCTAAATTGATGCTTGGTCGGGGAAAGATGTACAGTGACACCAAGCATGTTCAATAGTGTTATTGCATTCGGGGCTTGAATTCCAAACCAGAAGTGTAGAATTCTGTATGAAATCACATTTGGTCGCTTTTAAGCACAAGGGGGCTATCCCGGAAAATGCTGTATTAAGAAAATCGAAAGTTCTTGGACCCTTGTTCAGTTTATTTAAAAGACAAGGAGAGTTTTCCTTATAACCAAACAAATATACACACCAATGAAACCAAACTTCTCCAATAGGCAGGGCAATGCCCTCTTTTGGTGTAGGTCAAGATTTCTGGAAATCCCCGAAATGTGGGTTAGCCCGCTTGTCCTTAAAAGTGACCACTTGAGGGGGCTCATGTTGACGCATCAGCCATGGATCCAGTGAGAGCTAAAGAATAATATACTTTCTTAATGTTAAGCTCGATAAAAAAAAATATCTAATCACATAAACGTGATCAGCGCCAAATAATTAGCAATGTGTAGGCGTAAACCACCAAATTAAATGGATAAGATATTAACACTTTTATTAATTAAAAGTAAAATTATTCATGGTTTAAGATCCCCGTCTTACGTTCCTCAACCTTTGACCTTTCTCCATTTTCCAGGTACAAATTTTGGCCTCCCCTCTCGTTTCTGCTTTGGTAGACAAGAAGCCTTACAGTTGTGATCAACCACCCGAGTGTTTAAAGTTCAAGGGAGTAAGATTGAGGACACTGGGGGGGGGGAGGAGG
>NW_004797577.1:494763-495962 GCF_000002075.1 Aplysia californica | reverse complement strand
GCGGTGGGAGAACAGGGAGAAGGGATAAGAGAAGCATTCTGACGTGATCAGCTAAGAGTACGTATACGTGAGTCGGATGTTTGTGTCTGCAGTACACTGGGGAATGCAGGGCACGGCGGGTGGTTCTGTTGGTACAAAAGTACACATGTCTACGTGATTCTTTTTATTTGTGAGTCCTCGTGGTGAAATCAGGCGCTCGCCAAAATGATAAAGTTGAAGGAAATGGCATTGTTCCCCTGTATGGCAATTCTTACCGATTTGTGGGATGTTTTCTCTTTTTTTTTCTTTTTTTTTTTTGCTCAACATCTTTTATGCCCATATAAAATAATAATTTATGCGTACATTTAACTGGAACTCGTTGTTAAGGTAAAAAAAAAAAAAGACAATTTGTAATTTCCTAGGATTCTCAAGCTTTGAAAGTTACTAAACTTTGGTGGCCATTTTCTTGCTAAATTTACTTCTGAAATAAGACTACGCCCACCTCCTTCCATCGCAAATATAATATGTTGCATCTCGACTTCTATTCAAGATCGATAGTTATATTATTCATCGAAATCAAGACAAATAAACAGGGCTTAAGATGATACCAATAACTCCATAATTATACCCCGAAATTGACGAGCGCCTGATTCATCGAGCCATGACATTTTAGTTTTGGTAAATCTAGATCTAGATGTTCTACTCTCCCGTCAATACCACTTAAATCTTTTAGAGATGAGGATTCCGATCATGTCTGTCAGGGTCAAGCCAGGCTGAGAGGGATATTACATGCATATGTCATCCAAGTAAGAAGACAGAGATACTAGGTAAAAAGTTGCTCCTCTCATTGGAATCGAACTCGGGTCACCTGAGTGCAACAGTGAAGCGCCTGACCGTTACACTACAACAAATGTTGGTCTAGATCTAGACTGAGTTGATGGGGGTGAGATTCAGTTAGTAGTATGTGTTTCGGTGTGTGGTTATAATATGCACACACACGAAGACACACACACACACACACACACACACACACACACACACTCACGTGCAAGAACTTTTGCTCAAAGAAACGCGGTCTTTAAGTTACCCCTTTTTGTCTTTGTCTACAGAGAGGAATCTCTACTCTAGGGGACGTTGAAATGTCCGGTTCTGTTTCGCGAACCACTGAATTCCCCGGATTACTTAAAGTGCGCCTTCAGAGAGTCCCCCTCCCCTCCCCT
>NW_004797577.1:492456-494662 GCF_000002075.1 Aplysia californica | reverse complement strand
CCCCCAACCAACCCTACTACCCCCATCTCTTCCTTACTGTGTCAGTTAACGGAGAGAGAGAGAGATATATATATATATATAGAGAGAGAGAGAGAGGGGGAGAAAGTTAGAGAGGAGAGTACAAAAGAGAGAGAGCAGAGAGGCATGAGAAAGAGAGAGAGAGACAGAGACAGAGAGAGAGACTGAGGGAGAGGGAGAGAGGGAGAAAGAGAGAGAGAGAGACAGAGAGAGGGAGAGAGAGAGGGGGGCATGAGAGAGAGAAAGGGAGAAGAGAAAGAAAGAGTGAGATAGAAGGAGGAGGTAGAGAGAGAGAGAGAGAGAGAGAGAGAGAGAGAGAGAGAGAGAGAGAGAGAGAGAGAGAGAGAGTGTGTGTGTGTGTGTGTGTGAGAGAGAGAGAAAGATAGCGCGCGTGAATAATACAATAAAACTTTGGAGAGAGTAAAGAGAAGAGCATCTATCAACTCCCTCCCCCCTCCCCACACACCCCTGTAGTGAGGGTATAAAACAAAGATAGACAGAAGTAACAGAGTGAAAGGAAAGAAATACGACCTATCACGTACACCCTCCGACCACCAAAAACACAGTCAACGGCATAACCGTTGAGCAGTCAGCGTTATAAACCCACACAAGCAAAACAAGGATTGTTTTCTTTGCGAGACGTACTCATTAAAGCTGAGTCATATCTCCAAAATACTGTATACAAAACGGGCAAATACTGCACCTATAACGGCCAAATACAGCCGCAAATACTGTATACAAAACGGGCAAATACTGTTCTTATAACAGACAAATACGACCGCAAATATTGTGTTTATAACGGAAAAATAAAAGGATATAGAAAAGCGTTGACCTGTTTTCAAAGTCCCTGGGGGGTGTTTTCCATAGCTCATGTTGGTATTCACAACAGTCTCTGGTTGCCCCCTAAGGGTGTTTGGTAAGGTTCTGTGCCGTTGTGCCCAGAAGATGTGACTTTCGATTTCAGTGTGAAAAAAAGTGAACCTATTGAGTATCTCAGCTTGTCCCCTGAGATGCTCAATCCCTCTCAGTGTATGCATGAGAGAGAGAGAGAGAGGGAGAGAGAGAGAGAGAGAGAGAGAGAGAGAGAGAGAGAGAGAGAGAGAGAGAGAGAGAGACAGACAGACAGACAGACAGACAGACAGACAGAAAGAGACAGACAGACAGAGAGAGAGAGAGAGAGCATGATGTGTTTGTATGCATATTATCCTTGTGTATTTTTCCGTTCGTGTGTGTGAGTTTGTGTGTTTGTGTATGTGTGTATGTGTGTGTGTATGTGTGTGTGTGTCCGTATGTGTACACGCGTGTGTGTGAGTTTGTGTATGCATCTGTATGTGTGTGTGTGTGTGTGTGTGTGTGTGTGTGTGTGTGTGTGTGTGTGTGAGTGAGTGAGTTTGTGTGTGTATCTGCTGTGTGTGTGAATGTGAATGTGTGTGTATCTGAGAGTGTGTGTGTGTGTGTATGTGTGTGTGTGTGTGTGTGTGTGTGTGTGTGTGTGTGTGTGTGTGTGTGTGTGTGTGAGTTTGTGTGTGTATCTGAGAGTGTGTATGTGTATGTGTCCGTGTAAAGGTTGAGCTGATTTGGAATTTGCTGCGAATCGGTGCGAAAACGGTCGCATTTCACCCCAACAGTCGTGTCTAGAGAAGAGACAATGTGAGGTCGGACCAGGACGAGACATTCTCAAAACTGTTGTGAGGTTATCGATTGGAATCAAATTGCGTCAAAAGCACACAGGGACATTTGTCGAAATTATGTCTAATTTGTTTCTTTCGTGGTCTTCCTTTTTGTCTTTTTCCCCCTGTGATTCCTCTCTCTCTCCCTCTTTCTCTCTCTCTCTCTCTCTCTCTCTCTCTCTCTCTCTCTCTCTCTTTCTGTTTCTCTTTTTGTTTTCTCCCCGTCTCTTCTTGCTCCTCTTCTATCTATCTATCTATCTATGTATCTATCTATCCATCCATCTATTTATCTATCTATCTATCTATCTATCTATCTATCTATCTATCTAACTATCTATCTATCTATCTATCTATCTATCTATCTATCTATCTATCTATCTATCTATCCATCCATCTATCTATCTATTTATCTATCTATCTATCTATCTATCTATCTATCTATCTATCTAACTATCTATCTATCTATCTATCTATCTATCTATCTATCTATCTATCTATCTATCTCTCCCCCCCCCCCC
>NW_004797577.1:486732-492356 GCF_000002075.1 Aplysia californica | reverse complement strand
CCATTTCTTGTCTCTGACAAACACACTTGTTAACTGATCTGTTTGCGACTCAAGTATAACGTTTACATACTGCAGTCTCCAGTGCTCCGCCTAGGACCCAAATGAAATGGTGAAATGGTATAGGTTTAACGCCCCTATCAACACTATTAGGTTATTTAAGAGACGGGACCTCAGAGTTTAACGTCCATCTCCGAAAGGACCGAGCCTAGTGGGAAATTGGTGTAAAGCGTCTTTCCCAAGGACACATCGTCGGACCGAGCTGAGGCTCGAACCCCCCAACCCACAATCTCATGATTACGAGTCCGGTATCCTAACCACTAGGCCACCGCCTAAGACCCATTCTGCAGGAGGAAATAAAATACGATAACATACACAAAATGGTGATTTTACTTTGGGTTGTGCCCCACCGCACCCAACCCCCAACCCCACCGCACAACTTTAGCTCAAACTTTCCAACTGCAGTCTCCCCAAAAGAAGACGCCACAGAAATCCGCGCCCGGCGTTGAGCATGTTCATCGATACATCAAACTGCACAACAAAAACTCTGCCCCGGAAATGAACTCCCTCCCTCCTCCATCCTGATTCAACTGCGCCACTCCCACAGCAGACAATCGCATTCATTACGTCAACGAACTCCCAGTTTTTATCAAACTCAATTTTTGCTTCTTATTTATTTATTCGACTCGTCTTTCCCTCAACGGAATACGACGAAACAAAACAACACAAAAAATAAAAAAGGAAAGAAAAGAAATGAAAGAAAAAAACCACACAACTTCCAGGATCAGAAGATCAGATAGTTCTCGTCGGCCCCCATGAGACTTTCCTGGAACAAAAAGAAATAAACTGGGCGGAAAAAGGTCGGCACTTTTTGGACAAAAACCTTTCCCCAAGAGGAAGGTCCTGACACCATGTGGAAAAGACAAATTACGCGACATTTTGGGGTAGGTTGGAGCGCTCCTAGATACACGTTCCCGGGAGTTTTGGCGGGAATCTGGAACGTTGGAGCGAAATTCGTGATACACCAAGGACAAACAGGTCTTTATGTCATTCTTTTTTTCGCCTAGTGTTTTCAGACGTCAGATTGTAGCTTGAAGTGCCACGTCCGTAGCATCCTCAATGTAAAAATATAAAATTTTAAAATCTGAGTATGATTTGTTTTTCAGATGTAGCTCAAACAAACTCACAGCTCAAGTGTCACAGAACGAGGTCAAATGTAACACCGGACAGAAGGGAAGAGAGTGAGACATACACAAAAAAGAGGAAAGCCGACAAAATAATACGGCGAACATTGAAAATTTACATGAAAATAACGGTAACATTGGGTCAACGCTGTTGTGTGCATAAGACGAAACAAGCAGAAAATCGGGGCGGCTTTTTTCCAGTAAAAATGTAGGAGTATGTCTGGCATAGTCACCCATTGAGAGAGGAGCTGTAACAATTATCGACCCGCAGTAAACGATTTATTTCCTGGAAGGCAAGGACAGACAGATTGAAATTTCACCCTGTAAATTCATATAATCAAAGCGGAAAATTGATGTGAATTTTGTAATAGTTTTAGCGTACCAAATTATATTTCTAAGAGTATATTTAACAACCTTACAATTTAAAAATGTAAAAAACCGTTTGCCTGCAGATCTATGTTTATTTAAAGTTTTCACAGAATAATTTCAATCGCATAAAAATACAGGGCTGTGGAGTGCACATGGTGAATTGTGGTGTGTGATGTGTGGTGTGTGGTGTGTGAGTTGTGGTGTGTGGTGTGTGGTGTGTGATGCGTGAGTTGTGGTGTGTGGTGTGAGGCGGTGTCCCCAGGGACCCACTCGGCGCTGCAGACTGCAGACACATGACTCCGGCGGGAAACACTGGGCCCACTCAGGACACAAGCGATCCCTCAAGACTTGTGACAGACGCTTGAGTCACGGAAAGACACATCTGACGACTGGCTGGAGTGGGAAGGGGGGGGGGGGGTGTCAACTCACTCCAACACGGTTCACAATGATTTATTACTACAGGGAAAAGACGCACCAGTTATGATAGCCAACTAAAAATGAATTTCCGTTGGAGCAAAACAGCTGATTCTGTAAGCGTAAATTGGTCGCTTTTAAGGACAAGCGGGCTAACCCAGAATTCGGGGATTAATCCAGAAATCTTGACCTACACCAAAAGTGAGCATTGCCCTACCTATAGGAAAAGTTTGGTTTCATTGGTGTGTATATTTGTTTGGTAGTAGAGAAAACTCTCCTTGTCTTTTAAAGAAACTGAACAAGGAGCAAAAACTTTACCCTCGATTTTCTCAAAACAGCATTTTTGGGGATAGCCCCCTTGTGCTTAAAATAAGCGACCAGTTGACAATAATAATTTATTTCATCAAGGAAAAGACCCAGCGGTTATGATAGCATACTCAAAATGAATTTCTAGTTTTTCCTAGTAGAGGCTTTTACGGCGCTCGCAACTGCATAAGGTCATATGAGCGAATGAATTTCTGCTTGAACAAAACGGCTGATTCTGTAGGCGTAGATTGTAGGAGATATAACTACAGCGTAGAAAAACAACTCCCATGTCATTGAATAATCTGTTCATCTGTCGACTTGTTTAGAATAAATTGGTGGCGACAGTTTCACGCTACCTCAGATTTACAAAGTCCTATCTGCTCACAACGTAGTTTTGAGAAATTTGACGTCCAAGGGTTTGAGTTTCACATCATGTCAAGCTTTTCGGATTCATTTTTTTTTTTACTAAGTGTTTTACGGCCCCTGCCACTGCATAATCTCAAAGGAGCGCGCGGGACACAGGGAACTTTTTTCAGTTGATAAGAAATTTAGAATTTTGCGCGGGTGGCGGCCGAAGCCTACTCTTATGGATTTTAGACCACCAAGGGATCTTTAACGTGCGCAACTTGCACACGGGCCCTCCGAGATTTTTCGCCCTTGTCCGAGAAGGCTAAGTGTAGATCTTTCCTACCAGAAGATCAGGGGTGTGGCGGAAAGACAAGCAGTAAGAAGGAGCCAAGGAGTAGCAGTAGAAAGGCTGCAGAAAGAGTCAGTAGCCCTGAGGAGGGGGCAACGGAGGTGAAGGGGTGGGGGCAGAAAGAGGAGACGAAAGCAGACGACAGAACATTGCTAGAGAACAGGAAAGGATGTGAAAAGAGACATTTTTAGAGGAAAAAAAGTTTTCGGTCGCTATCCGGATTCGAACCTGGGACCTTTGAATGAGAGGCCAACACCTTAACCTCTAGACCACGAGAGCCCCCGAGCTTGCCCTGACTGTACGTGTCACGAGATGAAGGAAAAACAATTACTTTTTCGGAAAAGTGCACTCGTGTCGCATTTTTTTGTTTTAGTAAGGTTTTGCGGCGCTCGCAACTGCATAAGGTCATATGAGCGCCAAGGGGAGGATGTCAACAGAGAAGTCCTTACAGGGAATCAGACTTACTCTGCTCACCTCTCTAGCCTCAGCAGCACGGAAAGTCTGCTTCGACTCCCAAGGCACCCCGGAAATAGCGGGTCACAAGAGAGTGACAAACATACAAAAGAAATAGAGGAAAATAACGATGGTAAGGATTAGGAAAGAAAAAGCAGCAGTTCCCTGTTGCAGTATAGGAACTGTTCTGAGCATGACATTGATGAATCAGCACATTTACAATTTCAATTCTACTGTGCATAAAAACTCGAGATGTTAATGCCCTCCCCCCCCCCCCCCCCCTTGGGAATGGCCTAAAGACAATTCAGTCAGTAGCACCGCCCAGGGGTGGGGTGGGGTCCTCGTGTTCGCAGGCGCCCACAAGGAAAACTGAATGTGTCTTAAGTACTGAGTGCTGGTTCTTGTATTTGAACGTCTGGCTTCGTCTCAATGCCATCTAGTTAATCGATTTTGCTGGAAATCGGTCAGTGATCGCTTCTTAAAAGTTGTTGTACTCAAGTGCAGGTCTCGTTGCTCACGTGATCTGCCAGTTGCAGAAACTGTGACGTTCATTTTCCAGAACAATTGGAACTGTCACTGCAGTGACTTTATTGAAAACCGCGTTCTGTGAAGATTGATAGCAAATTTCCAGGTTTTTTAATTTTTTGTTTTGTTTTCAGTTTTATTAATGGAAGAGTTAATCACAATAATTATATTGCCCGATTCTAGTTGTCATTGACGTCATTGAGTTGTTTAAAAAAAAAAAATGAAACCGAACGTAAATTATAGTTTACTTCCTCCCTCTTATATTATGAGTAAAAACAAACTACAGAGCAATGTTTGCGGCCTTGAGTAAGTGATGGCATGTATGGCGATGTGAGTTGTGAACGTCAATTTACTTCAGGAGAAGCGAGCATCTTTGTGGTATTCCACTGCTGTTGCTTCTGTGGGAGCTATTATTACTGCATGTTGTCACAGTATGTACAGAAATGCCCTTAGTATGCATGTCATGTAGGCTATAAATGATAAAAATACATTTGAGGAAGAGCTAGACGAAAAGATTCTTTCTGCCGAAATTGTTGCATGTTCTCGAATGTTCTCGAATATATAAAGAGAAAACAGAATATCTCAACACACAAGATGCAGCAATGTTTCTGTGAAAAAGCAAACGAGTTATTTAAGTTACTAAAACGTAATTTATGTTAGAGTTGTTCAGATTTTGGTGATTATAATATTTTGTATGTGTATAACTATATGTTTTCGTGTATGTACATGCATGAATGCGTAGTATATGTAAGTATTTTTTGCGAATGTATAAAAAAAAAGTGTATAATCAGAACAAGCTAGCGTGTCACAGGGTATGGGCAGGCTTTGGCAGTGATCTAGGTTGTGTGTGAGTGCTACTGTCAGAAGGGTATCAAGAACAGTTGGTAGAAACCTTAGTAACTTTAGATATCAGCACAAAACAAACTTTCTGAAAAAGGCGGAAATAATACTTAGTGACTGTTGCGAATAGAACCTACCCTTTTTCGCGCGCTCATATGACCTTATGCAGTTGCGAGCGTCGTAAAACTCTTACTAAAAAAAAAAAAGCAAGCGTCTCACAGGGTATGGGCAGGCTACGACAGAGGCTGAGGTTGTGTGTATACTACTGTCTATGCTATCGTTTTGTGTCTACGTGTATAACTAGCCAGTGTTGGTGACAGTGTGTGTGTATGTGTGTGTGTGTCAGTGTTGGTGACAGTGTGTGTGTATGTGTGTGTGTGTCAGTGTCAGTGTTGGTGACAGTGTGTGTGTATGTGTGTGTGTCAGTATCAGTGTTGGTGACAGTGTGTGTGTATGTGTGTGTGTGTGTGTGTGTGTGTGTGTGTGTGTGTGTGTGTGTGTGTGTGTGTGTCAGTGTCAGTGTTGGTGACAGTGTGTGTGTATGTATGTGTGTCAGTGCCAGTGTTTTGTGACAGTGTGTGTGTGTGTGTGTGTGTGTGTGTGTGTGTGTGTGTGTCAGTGCCAGTGTTTTGTGACAGTGTGTGTGTATGTATGTGTGTCAGTGTCAGTGTTGGTGACAGTCTTTGTCTATTGTCAGGACACAGGGCGTCCGTCGGTCCGCGGAGATTATATCGATCTCTGGTGACAGTGGCGCCGTGTGACCGACACCATAGGCCACGTCATGCTCGGGGGGAGGGGGGAGGTAGGTGTCGGTTAAAGAAAAAGTGGAGGAGGAGGAG
>NW_004797577.1:483513-485726 GCF_000002075.1 Aplysia californica | reverse complement strand
GGTTGTATTCCTCACATCTTAGAATACTTTTATCACGAAGATCTCTTTGGAACTTTCAGTATTTCTCAAAACGTAATTTTGACAGACTGCTATGCAAAGTGTACGGATCGGATTAACCAGTAGATTTCCTCTTTTGGAAAGTGGTGGCAAAGAGTTCCCCACGTCGTAAGGATACGATAGTAAAACACGAAGTACGGATAGGGTTAATTCCACTTTGGCACGATATAGGTTCTTTTTTTTCCAGTGGTGTTTTACCTATTTAGAGCAATTCAAAAAGGGAAGCATAAGCACGTCGTTCATACAAATTGCTCGATTCTAGTTTCTTTAACGGAAACTTAAGACATACAGTTAACAGCGTGCATACTATGAAATATGCAGATTCGTATTTCTGGTCAATGTATGATCGGTGAAAGTATCACGGAACATTGCAGTGGATTTGTTGTTGATCAAAGACCTCTGTGTCCGCCACGTTCTTAAAGGGTTAGCTTCATTGTCCAGGAAAAGCGAGGTGAAATGAGACTCACAACTCATCTCTTTAGATCCTTCTATATATCTCTATATCACTCTATATCTCTCTATATCTCTCTATATCTATCTAGATCTCTCTATATCTCTCTTTATCTCTCTCTATATAAATATTTCTATCTTTCTCTATCTCTTTCTATCTCTCTCTCTATATATATATATATCTCTCTCTAGATCTCTCCATACATCTCCTGTTTAAAAGTGGTTGTAACCTGGCTTTGTTAAAAGGTTCAAACGTCGCTTGCGTCACCGACAGAGCTAAACTTTCGGACACATGAGAAGATGTCGTGTCAGTCTTATTTCAGTTTTGAGCCAGTAAGAGAATAGAGCAGTCTACCGCACTAAGATAAAGCTGCCCTGGAATTTGACGACACGCCGAGTTCCATACACCTACAAACAAACATACATCCAGTGGTGCTTTGATGACACTTCCAGGGCCAACCGGGCTGAGAGGGATACAACATCCCAGCAGACAGACCCGGGCTGAGAGGGATACAACATCCCAGCAGACAGACCCGGGCTGAGAGGGATACAACATCACAGCAGACATACCCGGGCTGAGAGGGATACAACATCCCAGCAGACACACCCGGGCTGAGAGGGATACAATATCCCTGTAGAAAGGCCGAGTTACTGGGACAGATTTTCTCTCCTCTCGAGAATCAAAACCGGGTTTCCAGCGTAGGACGGTGAAACCTCCCACGGCGGTGCTACTGACTGAAGTGTATTTAGGCCATTCCCAAAGGGAGGACATTAACATCTTGAGTTCTTATGCACAGTAGAATTGTAAATGGGCTGATTCATCGATGTCATGCTCATAACTGAGCCTGAACTACAACAGGGAACTGCTGCTTTTTTCCCCTAATCCTTACTATCGTCATTTTTCCTCTTCTTCTTTTGTATGTTTGTCACACTCTTGTGACCTGCTATTTCCGGGGTGCATTGACAGTCGACGCAGACGTTATGTTGTTGAAGCTAGAAAGGTGAGCAGAGTAAGCCTGATTCCCTGTAAGGACTTCTCTGTTGACATCCACCCCTTGGCGCTCATATGACCTTAAGCAGTTGTGAGCGCCGTAAAATCTCAACAAAAAAAGGTAGGACAGTGAGGCACCAAACCAGTCCGCCACAGACGCCGATTCGTCTTACTTATGTGCACTCACTGTTGTTTACCAAACCATCACACGGTCCAAAAGTTGTCTCCCCTATTTTTTCTGATCTCTACCTAGATCAGTAAAGATCAGTAACGGTCACTAAATTGGTTTGGGAGAAATCGTGTTTGGAAAACTGTCACACAAAGGACTGTGCTTCCAAAAGGAGCCACATAATGCAATCTCGGGTCTCCTCACTTATCGAACTTCTTATACAACGCGGGAAAACCGCTGGACCGTTGGGACTGGTCGTGACGTCACTGTGGGGGTCTCGGTGGAGACTTGAAAGAGACGTATCTTTGTCCTCCGGCGGCCACCTCTTCTTCCCGTCCCTACCACAGACAATAGCTGCTAGACTGCAGCAAAGAGCAGAAGTTACAGACCAGGATATCTACTCCTTTTTTGAAGGGCAGCCACTCCACACTCAAAGACTACAGGATTACAAAGAAGAAGAAGAAGAAGAAGAAGAAGAAGAAGAAGAAGAAGAAGAAGAAGAAGAAGAAGAAGAAGAAGAAGAAGAAGAAGAAGAAGAAGAAGATC
>NW_004797577.1:480888-482428 GCF_000002075.1 Aplysia californica | reverse complement strand
TAGATAGATAGATAGATAAATAGATAGATAGATAGATAGATAGATAGATAGATAGATAGATAGATAGATAGATAGATAGATAGATAGAGAGATGAAGTCACCGGACGACTAAATTTTCAGAGGAACAACACTATCCACGCAACATTGAACTAAAGCGAAAAACAAAGAAATGCTGTCATCGATGAAATGGGACGACAAATTCCACCCCCCACCTCACACACGTACGCACGCACACACACATGCACACTTACACAAACACACACACCTACACAGACACTCACACGCACACACACACTTACACACACACACACTCACACACACACACCAACACACACATACACACATACTCACACACACACACACACAAAGTCTGTTCACCCAGTAACCTACCTGTCCGAATCAGAAGCCAAAGAAGTCCGTCTGCTCCCTGCGCTGCTGCCGGAAGACCTCCGAAGGTCAAGGGCGAGTGCGCCGAGCATCATGTGATCAGAGGCAGACGCGTAAGACGTTCGTCTGCTCCCGTAGTCGACGAAAATCTGGGGAACCACGAATGGCGGCTCGTCTCTGCTTCTCTTCCGTATCATTGGGCCGATGATGAGGCTCTTTTTCTCTTCCTTCACTTTCTTTTTCTTGCATTTGCCTGACAGGAGGATAAAAAAGTTTGATTAAAGGTTTGAATTAAGCTAAGGGCACTGCCTGCATTACATAGAAAGACAGAGAATAAAATGGTTCGGCCACCTGTTGCTATGTCACCTGGCCAGCCAGCCTCGAGAGCCTACAACACCAAGCACTCAGGCTATAATGTAAGAGGAAGGCCACGGAAAATGTGGATCAAGGAAACCCTGAGAAAACATAAAAATCCTAACTGAAAGAGCTGCGGAGCTGGCCTACCATAGAAAACTGGATCTCTCCTCGACGTTTAACGGCAACAAAGGATGAAAAAGTAAACGTTAGTAAGTATTAAGGAGAAGAATAAAGATACAAGAGTGAGTCATCATCACTAGGTGCAAGATCTGCAATAGACATGGCGTCACCGATTAGTATTCGCCATTCATTCCTTTGCAGGGATGTTCTTTAAAAAAGCTATATTTATCATATCATCCCGATTATTCCCTGTCTCCCATCTGTTTAGGCTTTCCAAGTAAGTTGCTCTGGGTCTACCCCTGCCCGTAAGAGACACATACAACTTGGAGTAAAAGCAGCGCTACAGTCGAGCTGCAGAAAAGTAAAGATGGGCACATCTAAAATAAATAATGGAATGAGGGATGTTTTCTCAGGCTGCATCAGTAAAAGCGTTTTTGGGGGAAATTCGATCACGGTAGAATTTTTTTAGCTTTGAATCCAAGACGAGCAGACAGACACATTTTTGGTTCTCCGGCTAAAAGAGAAAGCAAGACGAGTTACGAAAGAATAAAGATGTATTTGGAGGAAAGTGGGACCAAGTTTTGGCAGCCTCTTACCACAACTCAAAGTAACAATGACACAAAATGGCACGGCTTCCTTTCCTCTGAGGGATGGAAATAGGGGTGGTGTAGGAAGG
>NW_004797577.1:478276-480044 GCF_000002075.1 Aplysia californica | reverse complement strand
GGTCATATGAGCGCGCGGGACACACCTAATATTTTCAGTTGGTAGGAAATTTTTAATTTTGCCCGGGTGGCGGCCGAAGCCTACTCTTATCGATTTTAGATCACCAAGGGATCTTTAACGTGCGCAACTTGTACACAGGCCCTCCGAGATTTTTCGCCCTTGTTCGAGAAGGCTAGTGTAGTTCTTTCCTACGAGAAGATCAGAGGTGTGGCAGAAAGACAGCAGTAAGGAGGAGCCAAGCAGTAGCAGTAGGAAGGCTGCAGAAAGAGTCAGGAGCCCAGAGGAGGGGGCAAAGGAGGGGAGGGGGTGGAGGCAGAAAGTGGAGACGAAAGCAGACGACAGAACATTGATAGAGAGTAGGAAAGGAGGTGAAAGGAGACAATTTTAGAGAAGAATTTTTTTTCGGTCGCTACCCGGATTCGAACCCGGGACCTTTGATTGAGAGACCAACACCTTAACCTCTAGGCCACGAGAGCCCCATCCTTCACGTAGTTTGACCTACTTCAACAAGCACACTGACGCCAAGTGTCAGCTCTCAACTCCATTAGCGTCTCGCGATTTTCGAGGAGGAAGGCGACAAAATGTTGAATTTGCTCTAAAACTCGGGGGAGGAGGAACACCTATAGGAGTTTAGTTTTAGTAAAAGTTTTACGGCACTTGGTACAAAATAAGGTTATATAAGGGCCGAAGAATAGATGTGTTACAAGAGAGTAACATATACAAAATAGAAGGAGGAGAGGTAAGGACGACAGATGTTCGATGGCAAAGAAGAAGCAAATCACCCGCCAACCCTATAGGAGTGCTGTTTTGACTCGAGTATAATACTGACATCGCTTAGAGCACTCCGCGGGTTACGTTGAGCTATCATCGGTGAATCCATTTTCTTAGAATTTAACATTTCGTACGCTTCAGCGAAGCCTTGAATACTGTGTAAAAAGACGTGGTATGGTTTAAACGCCCTTGTTGACAGTTTGAGGCAGTTGGTGGTTGACGGGTTTCTGAATATTTATCTGTTCTATACAAATGTATGTTTCTGCATGTATATCTGTACAAATGTATGTTTCTGTATGTATATATATGTACAAATGTATGTTTCTGTATGTATGTCCCTACAAATGTCTGTTTCTGTATGTCTGTCTGTACAAATGTATGTTTCTGTATATATGTCCGTACAAATGTCTGTTTCTGTATGTACGTCCGTACAAACGTCTGTCCCTAGCACTTATCCATTAGCCAGCCTTGCCTTGCCCCCTTTCTCCTGTCTCCTTTCTCCAGGATAATGCCTCTCGTCCTGTTCCCTCTCCCTCTATTCCCGTGGCGCGTCGACGAAAAGGTCCAGAAAAAGCCCTTCTGTCGCAGTTTGGATTTCCTCTCTGCAACATTAGCTAATCGCCCTGTCTCGGCGCTCCGCGGGGCCCCAACCAGCAGCTAAGCTACTCCCAAAATAACTCCTTTAGATGCTGATGTCTTCACTCCTCTGAAGTTCTTTGCCCCGTCCTTTGCTCTGATGGCGGGGACGCGCATGCGTAGATTACTGTAGGCAACAAACTGCGGTTTTTCCCAAAGGCACAGATGTCAATACAATAGGTGTGACAATAATATTATGTCAACAATCATAATAAAATTATTTATGCAATCGGTCACACAGGAGCACAATATATAATATACACCCAGACAGAAACAGCACGAATTGACATCTTCATCTGCTCATACACACAGACATGCAGGAGCACACACACACACACACACACACACACACACACACACG
>NW_004797577.1:475572-477898 GCF_000002075.1 Aplysia californica | reverse complement strand
GTGTATGTATGAGTGTATGTGTTTATGTGTGTGTATGTGTGTGTGTGTGTATGCGTGTGTGAGGTAGTGTGTATGTGTATGATATCTATCTGTGCGTCTGTGTGTGTGTGTGTGTGTGTGTGTGTGTGTGTGTGTGTGTGTGTGTGTACGTATGAGTGTATATGCGTATATGTGTGTATGTGAGTGTATGTGTATGTGAGTGTGAGTGTCTGTGCGTGTGAGTGTAGTATTTCCACATTGGACTCTCACTTCTTGAGAAACGTTTCCAGAAGAGAAAAAAGGCCACCCAATTGAGGACTTTTGTGTGGTTGCAAATGTTTTACGCCCCCATCGACCCAATTTAGATCATTTAGGAGATAGATAGTCGAAGCAGACTTTGTGTTGTTGTAGCTAGAGAGGTGAGCAGAGCAAGTCTGTTTCCCTGTATGGACTTCTCTGTTGACATCCACCCCTTTGCGCTCATATGACCTAATGCAGTTGCGAACGCCGTAAAAACTCTACTCAAACTTTAAAAAAAAAACAAAAGCTGGTGGACTCTTGGGTGCACTTGAGGACCTCAAAACACAAAAAGGGTGAGATTCTATGTTTGATGGTTAGGCTCTCTGCCGTTCACACAGATGATGAGAGTTCGATTCCCGAGAAGGGGGGAATCTGTATGGAGCAATAATCTATCTGTTTGTAGGGGCTATGTATCCTATCAAGCCTTGTTTGGCCGTGCCAGAGCGGGTCAAAGTAGCATACGTACTAGATGATCGTGATTATGTCAATGGATACAGGAATCATTTGCAATTAAAATTATATAAAAATAATTGCATTAACCCTATACGTACGTCGTGTTTTACTATCGTATCCATACGACGTGGGGAACCCTGTGCCACCTCTTATCCCTATCCGTACGTCGTGTTTTACTATCGTATCCATACGACGTGGGGAACTCTGTGACACCACTTTCCAAAGAGGAAATTTACTCGTTAATCCGATCCGTACTCTTTGCACAGCAGTTTGTCAAAATGATTTTTTTGAGAAATACTGAAAGTTTCAAAGAGATCTTTGTACCAGAAGTATTCTAAAATGTGAAAAATACAACCCCCGGGGTACAAAATGACACCAGGGCGTACGGATAGAGTTACAATGATATAAAAATAATTGCATTTATACAGCGTACATCCATGCTCTACAGCTCAGCATGCTCTATGTGCTTTGCAACTATTATAGTGCAGTCAAAAACTCGTGGTGCAACTTATCCTCAAATATCTCTGTAACGGGTGCATCAATGTCATCCATACTTTGCATAGCAGTTTGTTTCCATTTGTCTGAACTAAATATTATTTTTCTAGAACAATTGGGGCTAGATTTAAAAAACTTTTCTTCATAAATTTATATAAAATACTTGAAATCTCTGTCACACGTAAAATGGTATTGTTCACAGCACTTCCCGCTTCCCACACACATTTTGATTACGCATATGGCCTACGTCACAGCTCATCAATGACAATTTTTACTTGCAAAACTTATTACAAGAAATCATTGTTATAGTGGACACATTTTTTTCATTAATGGCTCTCAAAACATGCGTTTAATAAGCATAATGTCCAGATTACAAAAACCTGACGGACTTCCTGTTAAAAGCGATATTGCCCCAGAAACCACGCACTTGGATTTTGTATTAGTATTTATTAAGGAATTTTCTAGAACACAGCTTGCAGGTGTTTACAAAAATATTAATCTGTTAAGACAAATTGATACAAGGCACTGTGCAAAAATTGGAGAACCTATGTTCGATAGTTGAGGAGATATTTGACAATAAGTCGCACCACGAATTTTTGACCGCACTATAGAACCCATTTGGCTCCCAGACATCGCTGTTCGAAACGCCTGGATTCTTCTGTCGTCTGGGTCCAATACTATAGCTTAAATAGAGAAATTCTTAGTTCTTGGGCTGATCTCTGTTTAAAAGGTGTGGGTCCCAAAAATAAAAAGTTCAATAAGAATGGCCCAACAGCCGGAAAAATATCGGTTTCTTCAATTTCATTAACGCGACGAGCGCCTGATTTCACCACGCCGCGACAAAGTCTCCCTCTTTCGAAAATCAGCCGAGGAGAATTCGAACTTTTTTAACCATCCCAACCAGAGAGGTCAAAATGCGAGACGAAAATACGAACATTAGAACTGAGCCTGGCATGCTGTAGCTTTTATCAAAAGATACACCTGGAGACGAGAGGGGGGGGAGTGGGGTTAACGTCCTCAGAAATGTACGACGGTGAACACAGGAAAGAATCAGGACCTTCCACTGCTAGATTCTATCCCTCCTCAGCTCTTGGGTTTT
>NW_004797577.1:469701-470880 GCF_000002075.1 Aplysia californica | reverse complement strand
GGGGGTCACCTGTTTTCAGAGGTAACATAAGTGATAAATGGCCGCCAAAGATTAATTATTTCCTTATCTTCAAAGTCCGTGGTAACTGAAAATTTACATTTTTTGTGCCTTTAATCAATGTTTTTAAGAAACATCCACACAGAAATGAGTTCTTTAATGGGCATGAAAAGTGTTGAGCTATAGAATAAAAATGTATAAAAATTCACAAACCTGCGAAAAGTTTCTTCACTTTGATTATTTTTACGAGAGCCTGATTCCACCACGCTGCCTCACAAAAAATGATTAAAGTACACAGGCTCTGAGCACTTTACAATACAGTACAGCATACAACAATAACATAAAACGTTGTATTCTGACTAAGAGAAAATCACTCCAAATGTTCATCTTATTAGTTTATAAACAGAAACGACTTCAGAATAACAGGTGTCTGTCTGTGATCTAGAGTAGGCGCTTCGCTGTCGCAGGCAAGAGGCCCGAGTTCTTTCCCCGATTGGGGAGAAATTTGTATCGAGTATCTCGATCTTTTCGCTGGGATGTT
Source organism: Aplysia californica (assembly GCF_000002075.1). Taxonomy (NCBI): domain Eukaryota; kingdom Metazoa; phylum Mollusca; class Gastropoda; order Aplysiida; family Aplysiidae; genus Aplysia; species Aplysia californica. The sequence goes on along the minus strand of NW_004797577.1, from coordinate 470,342 downwards.
GTATCCCTCTCTGCCCCAGTTGGCCCTGACAGGCAGGGTCAGACACCCGACTCCTAAATGATCTAAATTATATCGTTGGAGGCGTAAAAACACTTACATTAGAAGAAAAAAAACTCTGCGGCAAAGACTGTCGAGAATGTGTCAATGTCTTGCTCTTATTGAAACATGGAAGGCTAAAGGAGAAGTGGAATGAGGGAGGGAAGATAAAAGACAGACAGACAGACAGACAGACAGACAGACAGACAGACGGACGGACAGACAGGCAGACAGGCAGACAGGCAGACAGACAGACAGACAGACGGACAGACAGACAGAGCCACGAGGTGACGGACAAATGAACAAACGGAGAGAGCAATGACCCTCTCTGTTTCTCCTTCTATCAGCGCCAACATGGCGGCCGAGGTATCCTTACCCCGGATCAGAGAAATACAAAAGCAGAAACAACTAAGCCCTGAAAACACCCACGAAACAAAGAAAAAGCAAAACTATATCTACGTCTGCCTTTACTTGAACCAGCCAGCCTTTGGGCTTTCCAAGAAGACTTTTACAAATGGAATTTATTACAGAAAGAGTGGGGCTCAGACGAGAGAGAGAGAGGGGGGGAGGGAGAGAGAGAGAAAAAGAGATGGGGGGAGAGAGAG
>NW_004797577.1:463911-465349 GCF_000002075.1 Aplysia californica | reverse complement strand
GTCACATAGACCGTCACACAGACCGTCACACAGACCGTCACATAGACCGTCACACAGACCGTCACATAGACCGTCACATAGACCGTCGCACAGACCGTCACATAGACCGTCACATAGACCGTCACACAGACCGTCACATAGACCGTCTCACAGACCGTCACAAAGACATCACAAAGACCGTCACATAAACCGTCACAAAGGCCCAAAGTGTCCGAGTCAACACTCAAGTTTACCAAAACTTTCCATAGCTGGGAAACAAGGAAAGAAGGAAAAAAAACGATTAATGTGTCAATGAAGGCTCTGGAAGAAATACAGTTGAACCTTCTCCAAAGACCACCTGTATAAGACAATCACCTGTACAAACGACCACCTGTATAAGACTATCACCTGTACAAACGACAACGTGTCTTTCCTCGCACTAAAGGTTTTATTTTGTTGGGTTGTTGTTGTTGTTGTTGTTGTTGTTGTTGTTGTTGTTGTTGTTGTTGTTGTTTTTTGACAATGCGTGCATAATAACATTGTGTAAGCCGTTCATCTGTCTAAGACAAACACTTTTCTATTCGACTATGGGTGGCTGCCTTTTCTAGCATTTGCGATTACCAACACACCATCCGGCACAACGTTCCTACATCAAAACATTAAATGGCAACCAGGCAAGAAGGCGACCGAGAAAAACCTCGATATATGGAGTCAGGGAAATACTAATAACCCACGACATCCCCCTGACCCAAGCTCTCCGGCTGGTGACAGAGAGACGTCTCTTTCTTCCCGCGACACCCAAAAGGGTATAAGCGGCGGATAAAAATAAATAAAACAAGCTTTTAGTTAGATTTGTGATTACTTAACACAACCAAAACCCAGACCACGTTTTCCTTTTTATTGAAGATGTAACTATACCCGTCCCGTGGGCCTTTGCCTCTTCCGTTTGAAATCTGTCGCTGGAACTTTGTGGCAAAGCCGGTGAAGAGAGCAGCTAGTGAGCGGTGGCTAATTGACTCACTCTGCTCAACACTTGGCGGGCCACGACATCAAATTGGTCCCTGGAGGATGCTTCTAAAAGACGCAGTGACAATCGTTCAACTGTCGCGTGGGAACAACAAGTTCTGCCAGCGCTGGTTATCTCAGAGGGTTATCTTTATGTTGTTTGTAGTCGATAGTGTCCAAGCTGACCACTCATTGTCAACGGAGAAAGTCGTGCGTTGTCTAAGACAAGGAGACGTCGTTGGCAGTGCCATTTTTATGTAAAACGTCGCGGGGGGTGGAAAGTGGTTATTTGTATATATAGGTGCTTGTTGGTATCATCATCATCATCATCATCATCATCATCATCATCATCATCATCATCGTCGTCATCATCATCATCATCATCATCATCATCATCATCATCATCATCATCACCATCATCATCATCATCATCATCATCATCATCATCATCATC
>NW_004797577.1:462642-463702 GCF_000002075.1 Aplysia californica | reverse complement strand
TCATCATCATCATCATCATCATCATCATCATCATCATCATCATTGTAGGTAGCAGGGAATAAAAAAAGGGTTTGAGACTTAGTAGACTTTTCAAATTTAATATAAGCTCAACGTTTGGCCATGTAAAGGGCTTCTTCGGGAACATGTACAAAAAAATCATCATCATCATCATCATCATCATCATCATCATCATCATCATCATCATCATCCTCATCATCATCATCATCATCATCATCATCATCATCATCATCATCATCATCATCATCATGGGGTACTATATGTGAAACATCGCTCATTATTGTTGGTTAATGCTCTGAGAAAACCTATACTTTCCTTGTCTTTGCCAGCCCAAACACCCTTTTCTGTTCAACTTCCCAACGTAAATTGTTTTCTTGGTCTGTCTTCGGTTCCCTTTCATTCTTCCAGTGAGAGCACGATTTCCAAGGCCTTATGTCTGTCCTAGGGTCCCGAAACTGCACTTCAATTGGTCTTTTCTTAATTTAAAAAACTTCAAGTGACTTTCGACCGTCAAAATACTTCCAACAAATCGATTACTAGCGCTCGCGCGCGTGCGCATGTGTGTGTGTGGGGGGGGGGGGTGTTTGTGTGTGTGGAAAGGGGAGTTTCCTGTAAAGAAAAGAAGGTGGGACACAATGTATAGAAAGACAACAAGAAACGGCGGGGGAAGGACAGAGCCAGCGTTGGCGCAAGTTCGGTTGTTATGGGAACTTCAATAACTCTCCACAGGTCTGGAAATAGGTACTGTTGCATTAGTTTTAAAGTGTCTTTCAACACTGTAAGGTTACATAAAGGGCGAGACATCCATTTGTCCAGCTCTCCGTCAATTGCTGGAAAAGTGGATGTCTTGCCTTTTATAGAACCAGACATTGTTGACAAGGGCTTTAAAGCTAAATCAAATTAATTACAGCGTTCTCCAAATTGAAACTATGTCATGTCGTAATCTTTCTGGGGGCCTATTTTGGGGTGAATGCTGAGAAAAAAGAAAGGAGATGTAATACGTGTAACTATACGTGTTTTACGCCCCCTCCCACCTCTCCAC
>NW_004797577.1:461227-462542 GCF_000002075.1 Aplysia californica | reverse complement strand
CACAACCATGGACGCAATTTAGATTCTTTGGGAAGTGGGCAAATCTTCCACAGAAATAGAACGACAGGTTTAAATGGGAACAAAAAGCTATGTTTCTAAAGGAATATTCGTGGCCCAACCCTTCTATACTGCCATGAATGCTGGACAATTACCAAAGACAAAGCAAAGAATCGATCGAGAGATGACAGCAGTTTGGTTTCCTAGGAGACAATTGAGAATTTCAAGGACTGAAAAGTATTCAAAAAAGATGGAGCTGAAAGAACGCAGCGTGGGGCGGCAGCTAAAAAAGATAATTAAAAAGATAAATATACAGTCTCTTGGACATTTGAATCTTTTTAAAGGCCTTGGACATCTTGCTCTCACTGGAAATACTGCAGGCAAAAGAGGTACGGATAGACCTGAATAACTTAAACTGTGGTCAAAAATTCATGGCGCAACTTTTCTTCAAACATCTCTGGAACGGCCAAATCTATGGTACTCATACTTTGCACAACAATTTGTATCAATTTGTCTTAACTTAATCATATTTTTTGCACAAAAATTGAGGCTTGATTAAAAAACTTGTCTTCACAAATGTATATTATAAAGTGCTATAAATCTCCGGAAAATAGGATTGTTCACAGCACTTCTCGCTTCTCACACACATTTTGCGTACACATATAGCCTACGTCACAGCTCACCAATGATACCTTTTAGTAGCAAAACTTGTTACAAGAAATTAGTTTTATAATGAACACATTGTTTTGCTCTAAAGGTTCTTAAAACATGCGTTCAATAAAGATAGTGTCATGATTAGACAAACATGGCGGACTTGCTTTTAAAAGCAATATTGTCCCAGCTGTAAACATTTTGAAATCTGCAGAAACCACCCACTTAGATTTTATATTAGTATTTATTAAGGAATTTTCTAGAATACAGCTAGTAGGTCTTTACAAAAATGTTTATCTGTTAAGACAAATTGATACAAGCCACTGTACAAAAGCTGGAGAGTATATTATGTTCGATAGCTGAGGAAATATTTGGTAATAAGTTGCGCCACGAAATTTTCACCGCACTATACTTGGAGAACCTAAAGAGATAGGTGAAGAGGAAAGGCGAGGATTATCATATTTTGGACTTTTTAAAACATCATAGCAGAGACATTAGTAGCGAACCCTGACCGACGATGTCTATTTGAGCAGATGTGAGACTTTAGAAGAACAAGGAGGCGGGCCGCGTTAGCGTTGTCTGTTAAGAGTCAGCTCGAGTTGAGGGGGGGGGAGGGGATGTAGAATCCCAGCAGACAGACGGAGACTCGGAGAAGTAGAGTTTGGGG
>NW_004797577.1:457148-459765 GCF_000002075.1 Aplysia californica | reverse complement strand
GGATTTGTTTAGTTTTTGTTTGTTTCTTTGTTGTTTTTTTGTGTTAATGAAGTTGGCTTACATTGCGTGCTGCGTAGATGGTTGGCCGGTGCACTGATGTGGTGTGCTCCTTCTTTCCCATCAAACATCTAGTCTCCTTATCTCTCCTCATCGTTTCCCATCAAAGATCTAGTCTCCTTATCTCTCCTCATCGTTTCCCATCAAAGATCTAGCCTCCTTATCTCTCCTTCTCCGTTCCCTTGTACGTAACTCTCTAGCAGCACCTCATATTTCCAGCTCCAGCACTTATATGACATATGATGGGGAAGCCAAAGATAGATTTTTTACTTGGTAAGTGTTTTACAGCGCCTGCATAAGATCATACGAGCGCGCAGGGCACATGACACATCTTCAGTTGGCAGGAAATTTTGAATTTGGCCCGAGTGGCGACTGAAACCTACTCTTATCGATTTTGGACCACCAAGGGATCTTTAACGTGCGCAACTTGCACATGGGACCTTCGACATTTTTCGCCCTTGTTCGAGAAGGCTAGGTATAGGTCTTTCTTACCATAAGATCAGGGGTGTGGTTGAAAGACAGCAGTAAGAAGGAGCCAATGTGTAGCAGTAGAAAGGCTACAGAAAGAGTCAGGAGCCCAGAGGAAGGGGCAGAGGAGGTGAGGGGGTGGGGGCAGAAAGTTGAGACAAAAGCAGACGACAGAACATTGCTAGAGAGCAGGAAAGGAGGTGAAAGGAGACAATTTTTTAAGAGAAGAAAAATTTCCGTCGCTATCCGGATTAGATAGATACATAGATAGAATGAAACATGTAAGTCTATTTGTATAATATACAAGAGAGATAGAGGGACAGAGAGAGGGGAGGAGAGGGAGAGAGGCGGTGCAGATGGAGAGAGAGAGAGAGAGAGAGAGAGAGAGAGACAGAGATACAGAGAGAGAGAGAGGAAGAGAGAGACAGAGAGACAGAGACATAGAGAAACAGAGATACAGAGAGAGAGGAAGAGAGAGACAGAGAGACAGAGGCATAGAGAAACAGAGATACAGACAGAGAGAGAGAGAGAGAGAGAGAGAGAGAGAGAGAGAGAGAGAGAGAGATACAGACAGAGAGAGAGAGGGGGGAGAAGGAATTGAGAGCAAGAGGAAGAGACATAACAGAGAGGAAGAGCCAGATCCTCAATAAAAGAAGACTCCACTGCTACTGTATCGGTCAGAGTCAAATGTCTGGTTCACGGAACAACAAAGACCGCCATTGTTCTCCGCCCAGACTCTCAGACGCCAGAAGTGCTAGACAGATCACCTAAACCACAATCACAGACCACCACTGAAACAGATCAACCTACAACAGCTGGAAAATTGAGCAAAAATAGAACAATTCTGCATCAGGAAACTGTTGCTTGGCCGACAGTGAACAACAGAGTACAAAGAATCTGCTCACAATTGCCCTTTGGAATATGAGATTCCGATACAGTGCCAGCGAAACGTCAAATGTCATAAAATATGAAATGAGTCCAAGCCAGAAACAGAGGTTTTATACGAGGCTGTAAGAATAATGTTTGCCCGGGTCGGGGCGAGAGTGAAGAAAAACATTCAGACGCCTCGGAGAACGGAAGGGTGCTTTGACAACAACTAGAAGCAGACTATTATGTATTTGCTGTTCCAATGTCCCAAATTACAGTATACTGCTTACTGCGAATTGATCCTATTATCCACGAGGATCGTCGTAAGGACGCTGTGTGATAGAGGGCCTCGTCAGATGTCTCCACTTTTCACGTTTTTTTACGAGCGCCCGAGTTTGGGCGAAGGATTTCTCTGTCCACTCCGCAATGTTGTCGGTCCATCTCTTTCTTTGCCTTCTTCTCCTTTTCCTCCCCTGCTCAGTTCCCCGAGTGGCGTCGGTAGCCTAGTGGTTAGGCTACCGGAGTAGCCTAGTGGTTAGGCTACCGGACTCGTAATCGTGAGATTGCAGGTTCGGGGGTTCGAGCCTCAGCTCAGTCCGACGTTGTGTACTTGGGAAAGGCACTTTACACGAGCTTCCCACTTGGCTCGGTCCTATCGGAGACGGACGTTAAATTAGGAGGTCCCGCCTCTTAAATAGCCTAATAGTGTTGATAGGGGTGTTAAACTCATACCATTTTATTTCATTTTCAGTTCCCCGAAGAATGATCTTGGATAGGCCACACGATCCTGTTACAATCATGACAATACAAATTCATTTTTCTTCGCCTCACAGTAGCCAGAAAACCTAAATAGTGACTCATGTGTTATTTTACTCTACTGCACACTTCCTCAATTGTGACGTGGTCATTGTGTGAGATGCCAAAGAGTCGTCTAAAGCATCTCATTCCGGCTGCTTGGATCTTCCTCTGCAGTTCTTCCGTCAAGGTCCATGATTCAGAAGCATACAGAAGGGTGGAGATGACGAGGGCATAGCGTAGTCTGATTTTGGAATTGACTGAGATAGTTCGATCTTTCCATATTGGTCTTAGTTTGAATTACAGTACCCCTGACGGAACTTCTTGCTCCTGTGCTTTCCGTTGACAATGTCCTACACTGAAGACAAGAACTAATATCAAAGACCAACACGTGCGCGCACACACACACACACACACACACACACACACA
>NW_004797577.1:455389-456875 GCF_000002075.1 Aplysia californica | reverse complement strand
TGTGTGTGTGTGTGTGTGTGTGTGTGTGTGTGTGTGTGTGTGTGTGTGTGTGTGTGTGTGTGTGTGAGTGTGTCGCTTGCACCTTTTTAAACCCTATTCACACTCTCGTAAACCTTTCACAAGCTTTTACCTTATTTTCCTACATTCGGAGAAGGGGACACCAGTGGTATCTTAAAAGATAAAACTTTCCTATATTATCGTATTTATTTACAATAATGACTGGTTGCGAGCCTGCCAATAGCACATCAATATTGCTTTCTTGGCTATTCCTAGTTCGTCTAGAGGTTTAGCAAGAACAAAAAACCGCGGTGTACCGAGTCAGCGAAATGTGAACCCCGATATATGGGGAGGGAATACAGTATACAAGACATCAATAAATATTAGCTCTAATGGAATAAGACGAAGGAGGAGGAGGAGGAGAAGGGGGGGGGGCGGAGGTTTGGCGTATGTGCAACTCGATGAGAGCGATCTCCCCCAGCAAACAGAGACCTTTGCAATGACGAACATATCAATGGCATGGGGGGACGTCGAGGATGAGGGAAGGGGGGAGGGATATCCGGGCATATATGTGTCACGACGTGGTGGAATCAGGCGCTCGTCAATTTTGGGTACATAGACTTATTGGTATTATCTAAAAACGTTTTCAGTTGTCTTGCTATTGGTGAAAAAGAAATGCCATTCTATCTTGATTAGTAGTAAAAAATACTTGAGATTGAAGAAGGTGGGGTCGCCTTTAAGCATCGTTTTTCAGTGTAAATCCACCCAGAAATGTGTTCTTAATTGTATAACAAAAGTGTTCAAGCTAATCTAATAAAAACAAAAATTCGATAAATATTCCCACGCGGCAGAAAGATGGCCAGTTTCTTCAATTTCATTATTTTGACGAGCGCCTGATTTCACCACGCTGCCTCACATATGTGTCACAACGCGGTGGAATCAGGTGCTCGTCCATTTTTTGTTGGATACATAGACCTATTGGGATCGTCTTATAAAAGCGTATTCATTTGTCTTGATTTTGATGACAAAAAAACCCTCATATCTTGAACTGAAGTGGAGATATTTGCGACTGCAGGAGGTGGGGGTTGGCTGTTGTCAGAAATAAAATGAGCGAAAAAAATGACCTCCAAAGCTTAGGGTGACTTCCAAAGCTTTAGTGTCCTTAGAAACTGCAAATTTACTTTTTCTTTCTGCATTTGATTAACGTTATTCAGTCAAATCGACACAGAAATGTGTAAAAAGGTGTTATGCTCTCTCTCTCTCTCTCTCTCTCTCTCTCTCTCTCTCTCTCTCAAAGATTATGATAAAATAGATACAAACATTTGGGAAAATAAGAAAACAAGAAAAGTTCGAAAAACTTTTATTTTTAATTGCCCAGTTGGGGAAAGGGTCAAAGCTGATTTCTTCGATTTCATAATTTTGACGAGCGCCTGTTTTCACCACACACACACACACACACACACACACACACACACACACACACACACAC
>NW_004797577.1:451539-454105 GCF_000002075.1 Aplysia californica | reverse complement strand
GAGAGAGAGAGAGAGTGAGAGAAAACATGCGGCACTGTACTAGACACTGTGAAGAATATTACAAACACTTGCTTGCTCACACTAGCTTTACGTAATAAAAAGCGTCTTCAGCTCCTTTAGAATTATAAATAGCATTTATATAACACATCCGCTCAACGGTTAAGTAAGCTATAAGAGATTAACAATCTATATACTCCCCCCCCCCCTTTGCAGACTCCAGAACACCCAAAAAAGTCTCGGTTACCCCAAAAACATGGTCGCTTTTAAGGACAAGCGGGTTAACCCAGATTTCGGGGGTTTCCAGAAATTTTGACCTGCATCAAAAGTGGTCATTGTCCTGCCAATAGGAGAAGTTTGGTTTCATTGGTGAGTATATTTGTTTGGTTATAGAGAAAACTCTCCTTGTCTTTTAGGAAACTGAACAAGGATCCAAAAACTTTACCTTCGATTTTCTCAAAACAGCATTTTTCGGGATAGCCCCCTTGTGCTTAAAAGCCACCACATACAGGGACAGCAGCCTATTAAGCGCACAAACACAAACAGAACTCATTGTGTATTTTCAATTTTTACAGAAAACAAAACCTGATACTCAAAAAAACAACAACAAAACAAACAAACGAAACAATCCCTACTCGCAGCCGAAACAGAAAATTGAACATGAAATTCAACGCACAACTGTTGGTAATTTCTGATATTAAATTTGTCCAAAGACATCGTTATGATACTCAGATTTCAAGCCAGGTCAGATGGGAGAGAAATATCGTCAGTGTGATTCTACGACTTTCTGGAGAGTTTCCAGGTATAGTTTTCTTGGAATAAAAGATGTCAAAGGGTATCTTACAGTATCCTTTTGACTTGTTTATACTTTCCTTATTTCCTTCCTAGTTTATAATTGAAAAAATAACGAGTACTCAAGCTGTGGTTCTAATTTGGGCTCTCTCTTTTCCTTTAGTTTTCTTACAATTTCGTACACCAGCTTAAGTGCATATGGGATGAGGATCGCAATAAAATCATGGTCTAGGAGATTCAAAAGCTAACAAGCTTCACAAATAATGAATAATTAACAGCAATTGTGTCGCGCAAATCCCTGCGCAACAGCAAGCTGTATGTGCAATAACAGTCTATATTATTATATTTTTACTACCCCAGTAGACCTGACAGCATTCTAAAACTTCCCCTAACTGCCTGACAAGCATACTGTGCAAGCAGTCATTTTACTGGCGCTAAAACCCTAACATACAGACAAGACCTTTTGATGTCTATGGCGGGGTACTCATTCACATCAGAGTAAAATTGGTCGCTTTTAAAAACAAGCGGGCTAACTCATATTTCGGGGGTTTCCAGAAATCTTGATCTACACCAAAAGTGTGCATTGCCCTACCAATAAGAGAAGTTTGGTTTCATTGGTGTGTATGTTTGTTTGATTATAGAGAAAACTCTCCTGGTCTTTAAAAAAATCTGAACAAGGGGCAAAAACGTTATCTTCGATTTTCTTAGAACAGCATTTTTCGGGATAGCCTCCTTGTGCTTAAAAGCGACTAATTTTGCTCTGCTGTTAGACAGAAAAGGAAATTCAGCATCAATTTCAACATGCACGGTACACCCTAGATTCCAGCCGTGTTTATTATGTTAATGTGTTCTTTAGTAGAACAGCCAAAATGAGTTTCAAAAAGACATTTCTGGTTTACTGGCAAGGTAGAGATTAGAAAGGAAAAGAGAGGTTGGGGTGAATCAAGAATCAGAAGAAAGTTAAGTGATAAATTAATTAGATAGATAGATAGTTAGATAGATAGATAGATAGATAGATAGATAGATAGATAGATAGATAGATAGATAGATAGATAGATAGATAGATAGAGAAAAGAACACAGATTGTAACACAGATAGAGGGAGAAGGAGAGCGAGAGAAAGGACGGTGGCACAGAAGGAGACTGAGCGGGAGAAAGAGAGGGAGTGGCAAAAATTAGAGAAAGAGAGGGAGAGAGAAAGAGAGAAAGAAATAGAGAGAGAGAAAGAGAGAGAGAGAGAGAGAGAGAGAGGAAGAGGGGAGAAGGGAGAGAGAGAAATAGATGGAATTACCAAGGGCAGTTTCATAAAAAAACAGATCCTCGAAAAACAGACAGGGCGCATTGACATACCCAAGCGATGTACCAATCTCCGGTGAGGGGAGTACAGTAGGTTGAGACAGGTCTGTCTGTAATAATAGACTGTGGCAGAAACAACGAAACAATGTACAAGGTGTTTCCATTTTTAGACAGATTGCTGGGCTGAGGAATCTAGCACTTTAACTCTTTGAGAACGCGTATTCAGGTCATTTGAAATCGCTAGAAAACGTGCCGTTTTGAAGTACAACTTTTTTTCTACCAATGTTTCAATTCTGCTTTCTTTATCTGAAGCTTTAAAAGGATACACAAAAGTATATTTCCTATGTATTAAATATTCAAATTCGTGTTTTTGATTTTTGTATGGTGTTTCCAAATGTGTCACAACATTGATTTGCTGCTGGTCGGGCGTAACGTGTGTGTGTGTGTGTGTGTGTGTGTGTGTGTGTGTGTGTGTGTGTGTG
>NW_004797577.1:448739-449815 GCF_000002075.1 Aplysia californica | reverse complement strand
TGTACTCATGTACTCTGGCAAAGAATGCACGACATTCTCAAAAAGACAATCATTGTGGTTATCATCATCATCATCATTGCCTTTCTCACCCTGGGTCAGGATATAGGCCACGAACAAACACTCTCCACCTTTCCCTATCCTGGGCTAGTCGCTTGATGTCACTCCACGTCTTCCCACTTTTCTGTACACATTGTGGTTCTACTGATCACATTTACTGTTATTGGGAGAAGGATCAAACTAATTAGTCAAATTGGATTCAAATAAATGTGTTTTTAGACCAGATTGTAAGCAATCAAAGAGTTCACCTCTCTTAAATGCAGCTCGGAGGGTGGAGGTGGGTTGGGATGGGGAGGGGGGATCATAGACAGAAGGATAAACGTTTCATCTTGTGTTAAATTGACCCCGTTACTTCATCAAACCCCGTCGAGTAGCCGTGACGGAAACTAATTCATTACATCAAACACCCGAGATGATGTCTTAGGTAGAAAACATTAGGATCATGGTCAGGGTTAGGGTTAGGGTTAGGGTTAGGGTTAGGGTTAAGGTTAAGGTTGGAGTAATTAAGAGTATTACTGACAGCGTAGAGGCCAGTGAAAGTTCAATGTCACTTGCGTGAAATGAGAGAAAGATTGGCTGCTTGTTCTAAGATTCATAGACAAAGGCCTACACTCTTCACCCTGTGAAATTGCCCATGTCAGTTTACAAAGCGTGCGTTGAGCTGCCGGAAACTCATTTACTCCACCATACACCCGAGCTGATGTCGCAAACAATAACGGTCGAAGTAATTAGCGGTAGCTGTGACAACGCAAAAGAAAAACGCTACAGTAAATAATCGCTTGAGCTACATCAAGGCCAGTTAGTTCTTCTGATACTTCCAGTGGTAGACGCGTGCTGATTCTGCACATGGAACAGATTGGCCGTAGTCTCAGATAATTTGTTCTGGTTTCATTTTAGTTCTTACTGCGAGATGACATTCAATGATATTTGGCTGCTGGTGATAATTATCTTTTGAATGTCGATGGTCATGATCATACCATGTACGTCAACGGTCTAATTTCACGGCGCAGAGGGGTGGC
>NW_004797577.1:441857-445576 GCF_000002075.1 Aplysia californica | reverse complement strand
CCCCCGCATCCTTCTATTGGAATATTTCGACTTCTACTCAAGATAGAGGAGTATTTTTTAAACAAATAAATGGAGAAGCTTTAAGATGATACCATAACTTTACATGCGCAAAAATTGATGAGCGCCTGATTCCACCGTGCCATGATACATTTGTGATGGCCGCTCACGTACTCTGGAATAATAATTATATGTTCCAGCCGACCTGGATGTTCACCCGGGTACTGACTGGTTTTATAAATGCTCGCCTGGAAATACAATACGTAGGTGGGCCGTGTGTTGAAACTTTCGTCTCTTAAAGGGAACAAAAGTGGACTCCGGCTATAAAAAGCTTGACAAGCACCTTTGTGTAATGAGTAAGCCACCAAGATTAGACACATCGACCAGTGGCAAGAGGCAATTTCCAGCCACTCATCACAGTGATCAGGGAGCGACAGAGCTATTGTCAAAGCGGCCACATACATCACAGTCAGACAGCAGCGAGATTTTAGATTACCTGTAAGTTTTATAATGAACATTGGATCCTACAGTTCTAAGCTCAGAACGTGATGTCGCGATCGACGTGTTAGAAAAGGGGACGACAGCGATGGCGTTAGCTCCAGCCTTGCAATTGGAAGAAACGCTTAACAGGGTTGTTTTTGTTGGGGGGGGGTTTTCTTTGGTTCTAAAACCACTGGCGAGGTCAATCTAAGAAAGAAAAATCAGGATTCAGATACAGTAGAGGGGGGAAGTGAAGGGTTAAAGGAATTGAGTCCGCCTCCCTCCCCACCCACCCAATCCCCCATTCAGACTCTTTCCCAACGTACATGAATGTTTGTTAATTAACCCTATCCGTACGCCATGGGGTCATTTTGTACCCCCGGGGTTGTATTCGTCACATTTTAGAATTCTTCTAGTACGAAGATCTCTTTGAAACTTTCAGTATTTCTCGAAACATCATTTTGACAGACTGCTATGCAAAGCGTACAGATCGGATTAACGAGTAAATTTCCTCTTTGGAAAGTGGTGGCTCAGAGTTCTCCACGTCATATGGATACTATAGTAAAACACGACGTACGGATAGGGGAAAGAGTGGAAACTGTTGTGATTGCTTCAGATAGAATATACTGCCTCTAGTGCACAATGTGAACACACACACTTGCTCGTTTCTCCAACAAGGAACCGCTGTCCCTGCTTACAACTACCGTAACCTAACAGCCAATCTAATGTCTTAGGGGTCAGCAAAGGATAAGCCCTTTCTAAAGGTGATTTCTTTATGAAACTTTTAATGAAAAAAAGGAAAACGATTTTTTTAAAACTCGCTAATAGTGTAGTAGAGAGGGCTCATGCTCTGCAAGCCCCGACAATGGGATGAAAGTTTACGACACACCACGCTCGATCTCATATGTAGTTTTTACCTGATTTCCTCGCGTCCACACCTGAGTATCGATCTCAACGCGGTGTGATTTTCTTTGAAGCTCACTTCAAAAGGTATCGAACACAGATTTTTGTTACGGAAAGTTGAAGAATATTTGTGTACCGGTACACGTATCTGTGCACGTCTGTGTGAGTGTTCAAAGTGTTGGCTCACGTGCCCTTATCCAGGGGGTCTCATGGCCTAGAGGTTAAGGTGTTCACCTCTAACTCAAAGGTCCCCAGTTCGAATCCGAATAGCGACGGAAAAATTTTCTTCTGTAAAATTGTCTCCATTCTATCTTCTTTCCTGCTCTCTAGCAATGTTCTGTCGTCTGCTTTCGTCTCGTCTTTCTGCCCCCACCCCCTCACCTCCTTTGGACCTCCTCCGGGCTCCTGACTATTTCTACTGCTACTCCTTGGCTCCTCCTTACTGCTGTCTTTCAGCCACACCCCTGATCTTCTGGTAGGAAAGATTTGCACCTAGCCTTCTCGGGAAATGGCAAAAAATCTCGGAGGTCCTGTGTGCAAGTTTCGCACTTTAAAGTTTCCTTGGCGGTCTAAAATCGATAAGAGTAGGCTTCGGCCGCCACCCGGGTAAAATTCAAAATTTCCTACCTACTGAAAAAGTTTAATGTTTCCCGCGCGCTCATATGACTTTATGCAGTTGCAAGCGCTGTATAACACTTACAAAAAAGCAAAAAAGAATATTCGTGTACATGTTTCAGTGCAGGTTTGTGTGAGTGTTCAAAGTGTTGGCTCACTTGCCCTTATCCGTATGAAGTGGCGAGACAGAGCCCCAGACACTGAGGTGCTCCAGCGGGACCAGATAGAGAGCACCCACACCATCCTACTGGGCTCTCAGTACTGGTGCGCCGGCCTCGTTCACCGCATGGACAACTCTTGCCTCCCAAAGAGGTTACTCTACAGCGAGCTGACCCTAGGCAAACGCTCTTTCGGCGGACAGAAAATAAACGCTACAAAGATACGATGAGACAAATAAAAGTGTAATTTATTTTGTATATGTTTTTATTGTTCTCTTAACAGAGCTGAAGGTTTTCTAAACCTGATGAGATTATGTTCTCTGGAAACGGCTGAAATGTTTTAATTAGGGAGAGAATAGAAACACGGCTAGAGAGATACAGTGGAGTAATAGAGGGAGTGAAAGAGAGAGGGGGAGAGAGGAGGAGGGAGAGAGAGAGAGAGAGAGAGAGAGAGAGAGAGAGAGAGAGAGAGAGAGAATAGAGCAACGGTTAGAGAGACACAGTGGAGTAATAGAGGGAGTGAAAGAGAGAGGGGGAGAGAGGAGGAGGGAGATGGAGAGAAAAAGAAAGAAATCGAGTTTGTGGCACAGAGAAAGAAATAGAGGTGCCCGTGCAAGAGAGAGAGACTGCTAGAAGAGCATTTATTTGTCACCAAACTGACGAATAAACAAATTAATAAATAAACAAATTAATATATCATTGCCAGCAGACGTTTAGATCAAAATACGCCCACGAGACAACAGCAAACGAGACAGACAAACACGCAGAAAAATAAGCTTCCACTCATTGATCCAGACTTGGCCCCGCGAAATGTTTCCTTTACTTATTTCTTAAAAGATGTTCCAAATTTAATGTCCTGTTCTGAACTCGGACTATTAGTTTGGCATTTTCTTTCAAGACTGAACTTTCCTTTCTTTGATGGTTTTCTTTTTAATCTGTCCACAGTTCAAAGATTTATCAATATTCCTCCCACGCACCAAAAACACATTCGGAGGCGATCAGTGAACTTGAAATGATAAACGTTCTACGTCTTTGAAGCTGTTGTTTTGGGATGGGAAGCCTGTAGGTCGAGAGTTGTAGTAGGATGCTCAGCTAGAGACATGCGGGTCCTGGGTTCGATTCGCCAGTCTGGAAAAGGATTTATGTAGTTAATACAGGAGCTTTCCATTTGCGGCACTCCAGTTTTAAAATGGTACATTTGAGGCACTCCAGTTTTAAAATAGTACATTTGTGGCACTCCAGTCTTAAAATAGTACATTTGTGGCACTCCAGTTTTAAAATAGTACATTTGCGGCGCTTGTGATTTTTGATCATTTTCTTCATAGGACATTTGCGGGACCACTCGTTTTATTTAAAATGTTGATAGGACATTTGCTGCACTGCGATATGATTTATATTTTCAATATTTGCTATCGGATATGACCTACTCTGAAACATTTCCCTCTGCGTTTCTGTAAACTTCAATGCCATGCTATCTACTATTCGCCTGCTCGTCAAAAAATGCAACACAATTGAGACTAAAATCTAAAATGTGTGTGTGTGTGTGTGTGTGTGTGTGTGTGTGTG
>NW_004797577.1:437695-441228 GCF_000002075.1 Aplysia californica | reverse complement strand
CCTGTAATCCCTCAGGTTTTTTACTTGGTCTTGAGGCACAAGGCAATTTGATTGGTCTATCTCCGTTGGAGCCGTCTCCGAATAGATACTGCGCACCAGAATAGTCCCTGATGTCAGAACGGCCTCTGTCCATTATCCAGGTGACTTTCTCTCTCTCTGTCTCTCTCTCTCTGTCTCTCTCTCTGTCTCTGTCTCTGTCTCTGTCTCTGTCTCTGTCTCTGTCTCTGTCTCTCTCTCTCTGTCTGTTTGTCTGTCTGTCTCTCTCTCTCTCTCTTTCTCTTTCTCTCTCTCTCTCTCTCTCTCTCTCCCTCCCTCCCTCCCTCCCTCCCTCTCCCCGGAAGCTACTGTTGATTCCCTCGGTCTGAGAATCCGAGAAATGCCAATAATGATACATTTCGAGGAATTCCCATGATCCCAGGATTTCCCCACAAGACTGGCGGGTGGGGGAGGTCAGAAAGGAAGGAGACCACAGAGAAGACAACGGGAAAACGAGCCTGGCTTTTGCGTGGGAGGTCGGACTGAAGTTTTTCGTTCTCGTAACAATGACGAGCTGAGCTGGGATATTGTAAAAAGATATTTTTAGACTATAGAAAATAAAGGGAAATTGGTTCTGACTCTTTTCAGCTGAATCTGTTGGTCAAATTCGAATGGTTGTCTTCGATTGGTCTTTCTGGAAAAGGAAAATCGATCTGTCTGAAAAAGCAATGCCAGGTTTTGACTAGTCAGTTGACAGTTTCTTACACACCATAACAAGATCAAATATCTTGACATCATTTTCCATTTAGAAAAAAACAACTAAAACACCTGTTCCCCGGCGGCCAGGAGTTTTCAGCAATATTCTCCTTTGAGGAAATGGAAGCAAATATAAACACTATTAGTTTTTCATCACGTGACATTCTAATAAATGCCAGATAATTGGGTCCCATCAATTTATACACTCTTTATAATAATAATAATAATAATAATAATAATAAATGCCATTTATATAGAGCTCAACCCCAAATAAAGTACACAGGCTCTGAGCGCTTTACAATACAGTACAACGTACAACAGTAACATAAAACGTTGTGTTCTGACTAAAAGAAAATTACTCCAAACATTCATCTTATTAATCTAAAAACAGAAACGACTTCAGCTGACATTTTATACACTCTTCACACTTGTCTATTTATTCAATCGGCAGTCCACACGTTTCCCCCCATTATCAGGCACTCCCACCCTTGTGTGTTTGACGGAGACATGAGATGTGAAACGATGGAACGTATCATAGCAACCTTTCTCACTGGTAATAATTGTCGAATGTTTGCCGATCGAAACAGTTGCGGCGGACTGCTGTTTGCTCTAGGTTTGACTGGCCCAAGCTCTTTTTTTTTTCTTGTAAGTGTTTTACGGCGCTCGCAAATGTATAAGGTCATACGAGCGAGCGGGACACACCAATCATTTTCAGTTGGTAGGAAATTTTGAATTTTGCCCGGGTGGCGGCCAAAGCCTACTCTTATCGATTTTATACCAAAAGATCTTCAACGTGCGCAACTTGCACACGCCCCCCCCCCCCCCGAGATTCTTTGCCCTTGTCCGAGAAGGCTAGGTGTAGATCTCTCCTACCAGAAGATCAGGGGCGTGGCTGAAAGACAGCAGTAAGAAGGGGCCATGGAGTAACAGTAGAAAGGCTGCAGAAAGAGTCAGGAGCCCAGAGGAGGGGGCAAAGGAGGTGAGGGGGTTGGGGCAGAAAGAGGACACGAAAGCAGACGACAGAACATTGCTAGAGAGCTGGAAAGGAGGTGAAAGGAGACAACTTTAGAGAGGAAAATTTTTCGGTTGCTACTCGGATTCGAACCTGGGACCTTTGAATGAGAGGCCAACACCTTAACCTCTAGGTCACGAGAGCCCCCGGCCAAGCTGTGAACACCAGCCTCTCAGGTGTACCAGTTAGGTGCTCCACTGCCTCAAGCAGAAGACCCGTGTTTTTATTCCCTTTGTGAAGAAAATTCTTTGCGGAGTATCTCGGACTTTCTGAGGGAACGGTGTATCCTTCTAAACCCTGGTTAGACCTGACAGGCAGAGTCGAAACCCGCCCCCTACATGATCTAAATTGTGTCGTTGGGGGTGTAAAAAATAGACTATGTAGCTACAATCACTTTATCTATAGCGACGTTGCTTTTAGTTGGAGGCTGTTGTCAGTAGACTCATAGAAACAGAGACTGTTCCATATAGACTTTGAGAAACCACGATTTGTCCGCAGACTCATAGAAACCAAGACTATTTATATAGACTTAGAGAAACCAAGATTTGTTATTAGATCCAAAGAAACAGAGGCTGTTCTATATAGACTTAGAGAAACAAAAAACTGTTTATATAGACTTAGAGCAACCAAGATTTTTTCCATAGGCTTAGAGAAACCAAGATTTGTCCATAGACTTAGAGAAACCAAGATTTGTCCATAGACTCATAGAAACAAAGATTTGTCCATAGACTCATAGAAACAAAGATTTGTCCATAGACCCATAGAAACAAAGATTTGTCCACAGACCCATAGAAACAAAGATTTGTCCTTAGACCCAGAGAAACAAAGATTTCTCCAAAGACCCATAGAAGTAAAGACTGCAAACAAGCCCTTCGCCACAGTCCTTCTATCTGTCTTCCTCCATCCATCCTTCAGTTAGATAAAGAAAAGATCAACTCGCACGCTCCAAATGCCACGACGTCGCTCTTCAAGAAACATCAAACAACACGCAATCCTGTGTGCTACGATTTTTTCAACTGAGATCCCAATGACAGGGAAGGATTTGGCTCTCTAAAAATAATTATTTTTTACATAAAAGTTCTGTCTCGTAAATTTGAAGGAATCTGTTTAGAGAAAGTAGAGCAAACGTTTTGAACGATACGTTAGAACAAACGTTGCTGGGAGTGGGGAAGGGTAAGATGAACTGACTCAAAACGTCTACAATTCTATGGCTTTGTTGTATCAATAAACAAAACAAAGACACTAAACAACCAATTAAACACACACACACACACACACACACACACACACACACACACACACACACACACACATACACACACACACACATCATTCCCACATGTTTTTCGTCTAAAATAAATTTTAATGTCTATGAAATAACTCTCTACCCCCACACCCCCATGCCGACCCCAACCCCCTTCCTCCTTTACCTCTCCACCATCGTCTGGACAGATCTCTAGTATATCTGTGCACAAAGATAAGGTATTTGTTGCCCTCCCTCGCATCAAGAGTGTTAATGGTGTACCTTGGGTACTAGGTACTATCTACATGAAAGACCACAAGCCTTACATCCAGCCCTACCCCAACTACAGTCTTCAGAGCGTTGGCAACTGTAGGAAGCTGCAGGTAACACGGCTTTGGCATTTATTATTCATAAAGCCTTAGTGTATGCGTTGTTGTAGAGATAGCTAAATGTCAGTTTAACCACAGTTTCTTTATTTCTTTATCCATCCATCTATCTATCGATCTATCTATCTATCTATCGATCTATCTATCTATCTATCTATCT
>NW_004797577.1:435189-437133 GCF_000002075.1 Aplysia californica | reverse complement strand
CACCCTCTTCCCTTAAATACCCGTAACGAATTCTTTTGTGATGCATTTTTGTGAATACATTTGAATATGCACCTGTCCAAGACAACCACCTGTACAAACGACCACTTTCCACCCACCCCACTCCCCCCTTTGAATTAGTGTTTTTTTCTCCAAATTCTAACGACCGTGTCCGTCAGGACCGCCTGTCTGAGGTGACCACTGTGGCACAACGAGGTGGAATCAGGCTCTCGTCAATTTTGGGGCATACGGAGTTGATGGTAACATCTTAAGGCCTGTTTATTGTCCTTGTTTTGGGTGAACATAATATCCATCTATGCTGAATAGAAGTCGAGATATCGAGACATGTGTGATTGAAGGAGGTGAGGGTCATCTGGTTTCAAAGGTAAAATTTGCGAGAAAATGGCCGCCAAAGTTGAGTTATTTCTGCTTTGGCTTGAGAGTCCGTAGAAACTGAATATTTACACTTCTTCTGCCTTTAATCAACGTTTGTCAGTAAAATCCACATAGAAATGTGCTCTTTGATGAGCATGAAATTAGATGGAAAAAAAATTATTTAAAAAAAATTCTATTAAAGTTCCCCAACCTGCTCGAAAATGCCAATTTCTTGACTTTCATTATTTTGAGGAGCGCCTCATTTCACCACACTGCCTCACTTCTCTCCTCAACAATAACCGATACAGACTTTCCGGATCCAAGTCAAGAAACTGTTTTGGGGTTTTGTTCGTTTGAGAAAAGAGAATTGAAGCACATCGAAACAATAACTGTCCTTTAGTGCTGGGTCAAAAATGCAAGACAGAATGAGATACAGAAAAGAGGGAAAGAACAAAATAAGGACCAGCCAAAGACACCCTCCAAACACCCGCCAAGAAACTCTTAAACAGGGGGTTGTTGTCCGAGTTTTTCAAGGCTCTCTTCTTATCTCAATCGCTCGTTACAAAGACGGATGTGAAATATGGTGGTCATTAATCTTAATCAGGGTAGAAAAGGGTCGTTATGCGCCTACCGTAGCACACCATGCCTCACAAGCAAAGTGCTCGGTTCCATCAGCTGAACATTTTGTGGGACATTTTCCCCCACGAGACTGCCTGCCTCAAACACAGGAAGGTCTTTTAATCATGGAAGGAGCGTCCTTAAAAAGCTTTGGTGCGTTTTCTTTGAGCATAATGCAGCTTTAATGACGGAACCTCCGCCGACTATGTGGAGAAAATAGGTCATTACAGGGGGAGAAAAAGAGTTTACTAAGGGAGGCAACTTCTTCACAGACTCGACAACAAGCTCTATAACCGGGCAGAGGATATTCAGAGACGTCTCCGGCGAGCACCTAGGAACTATTCGGAGACGCACTCCTGAACACAAATGTACTGCTTTGGTGAGGGGGGTCAAACTGCGTATTACTTGCTGCGAATCACACATATAGCCACTAAAACTGTCGCAAATCAATTATTTTCAAGAAAATTTCAAACTTAACTGCAAAATATCAAATTAGGGTTTAAAACAGGGGTATGCCCCTCACCCCCCTTCCCCTTCCGTCCCCCGTGAACCCCCAGATTTTTTTTTTACTTGGTCTAGAGGCACAAAGCATTTTGATTGGTCTATCTCCGTCAGAGACGTCTCCGGATAGATACTGCTCTATAACCGAGGAGTGACAGAGTGAGGCCCCAACCTCTCTTCTGGATAAATCAAAAGCTTCGAGAAATCGTGCGCCTTGGGTTTTATGATCTTCCTGATCGTTGTTTTTTTCCTTCTTTAATTAATGTTGGTGGGTGTACGCTCTCATTGACACAATTTCAATCATGTGTGAGGTGTGCTGACAAAATGAGTTACTTCTCCTCCAAATTTAGTCTTATAAAAACTGATACATCAATTTTATAGGGGGGGGGGGCGATTGCAGCACAATCACCATCTGTCCTGAGATCACATTTCTAGTGTGAAGACTTGAGTTGA
>NW_004797577.1:433920-435089 GCF_000002075.1 Aplysia californica | reverse complement strand
TTATTATTATTATTATTATTATTTAATTTTGCTTTGCTATGCAAGGTAAAAACGAGTGACAACACTAATTCAAAGTGCCAGTAGTCTATCTGCTATGCCCTCACTTCAAATCCCCATTTTTTTTCTCACATTCTTGTCCTTCTGTAGTTACCGCGTTTTCGTTTTTTAAAATTTTATTTCTTAATTTGTAAAATTTTTTTTGGATAGGGAGGGGGGTCTTATCAAAATATTTTGTTTCGTTAAGTGCAATTAACGAAAGTACACAGATGTCAAGTTCGGGTTTTAAAAAACCCACACAAGCAAAACGCAAAATGTACCCCCTGTCCCTTCCAGGACCCCCCCCCCCAAACACACACAATTATGTTACATTTTTTTAAGAATGAGGTTTTTCCCTTGTTGCATTCCATAAAAAAATCGAACTTTCTTCTCCACAAAAGATCCCACGAATAACCCAGCTTAGTCATGTACTGGTAAGGTAAAAGTTAATGACATGCTCGCTCACTATAACATACAGACTCTCAATCTTTGTTTGTCCATTTTCTCCACTTTCTTTTAAAATATATGACTTTTCTGGTTTCTTCCAAGAAGTCTTCATGTGGGAACAGCTATGGAGCGAGAGTGTAGACAGGCCTCGTTCGGAGTAATTGGTCGCTTTTAACGCACATCCCGAAAAACGCTGTTTTTGAGCAAATCGAAGGTAAAGTTTTTGTACCCTTATTCAGTTTCTTTAAAAACCAAGGAGAGTTTTCTCTATAACCAAACAAATAAACACAACAATGAAATCAAACTTCTCCTACAGGTAGGACAATGCCCACTTTTGGTGTAGGTCAAGATTTCTGGAAACCTCCGAAGTGTGGGTTAATCCGCTTGCCCTTAAAAGCGCCCAATTGTCAGACAGACTACCTCCTTAAGGTAATGGAGGCTTTCTTATCTCCACGAGAGACAAACTCCGAACGATTCAAAAGTAGGTCATTGTACGCTGCATGATAATTATATCCAATGGAGAGAAATACACAGCTCGAAATAATATATTAGGATATGGTTTAATCCAACAATAGATTCCGTGTTTTTCTCTAGCTCTTTTTGACCGACGCTTCCCCCCCCCCTCCCCCATGATCCCCAATAAAACAAATAAATGAGTAAAGTAAATCAATAAATATAATATAAAA
>NW_004797577.1:429485-433656 GCF_000002075.1 Aplysia californica | reverse complement strand
CAACTCTCAGCCACCCCAGCGTGTTTTCATGGCGCGGGTTTCCCCGTTATGTCCACATTTGTATATCGATGAACCCTACTTGGTGAAAGGTTACAGCGCTTAGGGGTAATCTTGAGAGGAGACCCCCATTCACGGATACTATCCGGGAAATGTTTTAATCAGAAACAGCAGCTCTTAAAGAGGATAGAATTTTCCACACACAAAAATGGTGAGGGAAATGGTAAAAAAAATAGTGAGGGAAAGGGGGTAAAGGGGGGGATTTGGACACTTGTATGTGTTTAAGGATAGTTTCTCAATATTATTATTATATTTCTTATTTCCTCTTTATCCCCCCCCCCCCTTCCAACCCCACGATGGAATTTCGCTTCTATACATAGGGAGTCCTTGTTGAAGGCTACAGCATCCAACTTACACAATACCAAAGACCGTACATAACAAGATAGTTCACTCCTCTCTTCGAACCAATTTTAAAAAGTGTGCTAAAAATTCGGTGACGCCCTCTTCGAAAAAGTGCGGACTTTGTGTACAGAGTTACCCTACTTGTGTGAAAAACAATAAAAGCGAAACTAAAAAACTGTGCTATTCCTATTCTTCTTCTGGAGAAACGAAAGAGAGCTTCAAAACAAGATTGCAGCGCCATCTGAATTAATGCGCGGACTTCCGCGGACACTTGTGGCTGAGTGGACCATCTTGTTATGTACTATCTTCGACAATGTAGAATGCGTCTCGAGTTCGATTCCAGCTCCGTTAACGGGAGGTTGTGTCCTCAGAAACGTGGCTCTGCCTTTGTTCCCTCGCTCCATCCATCTGCAAACGGATAATTATTACCCAACAGGCTGTTACGTAGTACAGTATTCCCGCCAAAATCACAGGGGTTACGTTACTAAACCACCCGAGATAGGGGAAAATCGGCGATATAGAAATGATATGTAATGATATATCAATTACGTAATTTGCGCACGTTTTTAGAAACCCTCTCCGCACTCTTCTAAACATCCACCACGTATTCTGACTGCCCCCCCCCCCATACAGTGGAATAGAAACCCTTGATAAAAGCAGAGAGGGTATATTACTGAAAACTCTCTGATAAAACAGAGCAGCGTTGGCCCGATAGAATAGGCCAACACTGACAATGTCACCTTGGCAGAGACTGCGCCCACGTCCCTCGTGACTCATTGAAGCAGTGGAAGATAGGACTAACGCTAACATTACTTTAACGCAATCCCACATCATCACTCATCACCACCATTATTTCTAAAAAAATCACCATTGCTCTCAGATCAATGACTTACATCTACAATCCTGGAATCTCTATCTGAAACAGTTACTTGTCATACTAAGTATGCGAGTAATACCCTATTGGACACTATCAAAAGCACTTTTTTCTACTAATCAGATGGCGTCAATCTCATGTAAATGGTCAAGGAATTTTTTTTAAATAATAAAAACAGAGCAAGTGTCCAGCAATCCCGGGGTTTTTGGCTAAGATTTTGAAGAGCGTCAGTTGACAGAATCAAAGCTTTTCCCGCAGTTAACAAAAGCGACATCAAGTTGGGGGTGCCTTTGTCAATTTTGTGCTCCATCTTGACATAAAAAGACAAAAATAATGTGATCAATCATTGAGAAAAGGATATTCATTACATCAAAGAAAAACAGTTAAGCGTTTATTCCATATAATACATGTATTTGTATAAAGTGTAGGCAATAAGGAAGTAAGGGACACGGGTCTTTAGTTGTCACATCCATCTCTGTCTCCTTTTAATGTACTAGTAAAATGATTGATTTACACTACCCCACTTGGAAAACGACATGCTCGAAAATTTAATATCTCCGAAAAGCTGACTGAGAGTGTGAGAGAAAATGCATTATTAATAATATATTGGCTCCCCATACTTTTTATGTCAAAGCACAGATCAGATAGTTATGACGAGTACCTCATTTTCAGGAAAACCCGTACAAATATTATTACGTAAATATTCTCAAGTCAAAACGAGTATGATAAACCGATTTGGTTGTAATATAAATTTTGCTTTTTTTGACAACTTTTAACGCATTTTAATAAGTTTCCTCGGCGATTTCGAATGCCAATGTTCTTATATAATGTTCTTACACGCAATTTTATCTGTCGAACCATATAAATTTATTTATTTTGTTGCAACTTTTTTAGGGTCTACCCTTATTTCTCATTCACTAATAAAGAATGGAGAAATACCAAGTTGAAGAGCTCTTCGACATTTCCTTTAGGGTCTTATCTTGACGAGGCGAAATCTTGTCTCTGGCACTTCTGATACCCTGTTTGGCTTCCTGGTCAGTGATGATTGAGTTGAGGATCTCGTGAATAATGAAAGGATTTGAGTGAATCGCAGACAGACAAACCAACAGACAGACAGACAGACAGACAGACAGACGGACGGGCGGACGGACGGACGGACGGACCGACGGTCGGTCGAACAAACAGACGGACAGACAGACAGACAGACAGACAGACGGACGGACGGACCGACGGTCGGACAGACAGACAGACAGACAGACAGACAGACAGACAGACTGATCCCTGTGGTGGCCTAGGGTAAACAACAATAAAGTAACTAGAAAACTTGAGGACTCGCACATGGAGGAATATACCCCCCCCCTCACGCCCCCACGCCCGAAAACCCTGTTCGTTCATGACCTTCGAGAATGTTCCGTATACGGAACTGATCCTTGGATTTCATGGATTTCTGGGAATTTGCGACACTGCGACATGAAAGTCCTTCTCTTGTGTGTCTTTGTGTGTCCTTGTGTGTCCTCTTGTGTGGCGACTGCCGTGGTGCGCAGATCTGGTTCATTATTGGGTTCTGAATGAAATTAAGGATGTCATTGGCATGACAATGGACCTATCCTTCCTTCCCACGCAAGTCTTGACAGGCGGGTAAGTGAATACGTTGGAGAGGAAGGGAAGGAGAGAGAGGGGAGGGAAAGAAAGGGTGGAGTGAGAGAGAGAGAGAGAGAGACAGACAGACAGACAGACAGACAGACAGACAGACAGACAGACAGACAGACAGACTAAAGAAAAAAGGCAGATCGAAACTGTTTGATAAAGAGGATATTAATCAGATAGACCAAGAAAAACTAAATAATAATGGAGTTCGAGAGAGAGTAGAAAAAAGGGGTTCGGTCAGGAGGTAAGACGAGGCAGCAAAAGAAAAACGATGAAGGAATGCAAATATACAAACCAGCAGCAAGCAATGTAATTTAATATCGTTTGGATTCCATTGTGAGAGAGAGAATTGTGAGACAGAGGATTAAAGTTTGCGTTTGTCTCCTCCAGTTTTGACATCTGAGCCACAGAAATGAACTGCTCGTATTTCAACTTCCTTCGTAATATCCGGGCCCGGCTGAGCTACGTGATATAGTCGAGACGAAACGACGCAGTGTGTGTGTGTGTGTGTGTGTGTGTATGTGTGTGTGTGTGTGTATGTGTGTGTTTGTGTGTGTGTGTGTGTGTGAGTGTGTTTGTGTGTGTGAGTATGTGTGTGGGGGTGTGGGGGTCTTTTTGTTTGTGTGTGTGTGTATGTGTGTGTGTGAGTGTCTGTGTGTGCGTATGTGTGTGTGTGTGTTTGTGTGCGTTTGTGTGAGTTTGTGTGTGTGTGTGAGTATGTGTGTGGGGGTGTGTATGTATGTGTACGTGTGTGTGTATGGGGGGGTGTAAGTGTGTGTATGTGTGTGAGTTTGTACGTATGTGAGTGTGCGTGTCTGTGTGTTTGTGTGTGTTTGTGTGAGAGTGTGTGTCTGTTTTGTGTGTGTGTGTGTGTGTGTGTGTGTGTGTGTGTGTGTGTGTGTGTGTGTTTGTGTGTTTATGTATGTGTATGTGTACGTGTGTGTGTGTATGTATGTATGTAGGTGTGTGAGTGTGTTTGTTCGTGCCTGTGTGCTCTTGAGAGTCCACCAATGCGCTCTCCCATGTGTCTTTGCTCTCTGTATACCAGGTGTAAATGGTTGGGCTTGTGAGGGGTCAAATCCGGGGAAACGAAGACATGGAGAGATAATGATAAAGTAGAGTATTTGCTTTTGTTTTATTTTGGTAGATTTTTAAATTCAATTCAATTTTATTTTAATTTTTATAGGGGGCGGGGAGGCTTGTGAGTGAACATGAGAACACAAAAGCGATTGGTTTTCGTCTGTGTGTGTG
>NW_004797577.1:426597-429385 GCF_000002075.1 Aplysia californica | reverse complement strand
TGGGGGTTATACTGCCCAATTCTATCATCTGGTGCTTTTGTGTTTAGTAATAACGACAAAGTGTGCGGCATTTTGGGGTTTTTTTATTAGCTGTTAGTCTTAGAGTAAACACACAGGAAAATGTTTTACATATAGATAAATACATGAATAAATAAGTAAATAAATGTTTCTTCATTTTTATACTTTTTTTTCGTAAGTCACTCATCTAAGTTTTGCCAAAGCCCCAACTGGAGATGGTTACCACAACTGGTTAATTGTTTAGATCATGTTAGTCCTACATTCCTCTGCTCTTTCGAGTCACGAGGTGGGCACCCTCTGTCCCGCTCCCTAGTGGAGTCATCTTTACCGTGTCACCGAAGGTTCCGAAAGTGATTGTTGCTTACGTCATGACACTCCTCAAAGACAAGCAAAAACAATGTCACAGAACTGAAGGAGAGTATCAGCTTCCTTCTCCACCCCCACCCCCACCCTTCCTCCTTTTTCCCCATACCCTCACGTGACCGCCATGTGACTATTTTAACCCTATCCGTACGCCCTGGGGTCATTTTGTACCCCGGGGCTGTATTCTTCACATTTTAGAATACTTCTAGTGCGAAGATCTCTTTGAAACTTTCAGTATTTCTTTAAAAAATCATTTCGACAGACTGCTATGCAAAGCGTACGGATCGGATTAACGAGTAAATTTCTTCTTTGGAAAATGGTTCCACAGAGTTCCCCACGCCGTATGGATACGATAGTGAAACACGACGTACGGATACGGTTAAGGAAATCTCAGCCCTTATCACCTGTGCAACCAACCCCTTCCCTTCCCGCCCTTCCCGCCCTTCCCGATAGCCGTGTCGGCGTCTGTGTGATCATGTGACACTGTCATCAATATTCCATCAGGACAACTGGGCCCACAGGAAATTGGTTAGCTAACCCACGGCTTTATTTGCTCTTTATTATTGTATTTGCGGCCGGCCACTGGATTGAACAGATTCCGCGTGCATGCTGCCTTTTCTAAACAGAGGAGAAGCTTTGAGAGGAAATGGGGGGAGGAGGGGGGGGCAAAAGGGTGGGGTCTTATTCTTTACCACCAAACTATCTCTGCCCCCCCCCCTAAAAAAAGCAAAACAAAACAAACCTAGCCTCCTTTTTCCCCCTCAATGTCCACCGTATTGTTTTTGCCTTTTGAATGACGTCATCTCATTAAAGCGCTAATCTTGTCCATAGATTTGTGCACCTACCAAGACCACGATCTGTTATGGCCACCACTCCTCACACCTCCGCCACACGCAGAAGATATGAGCTCAATTCCCATGTTGGGAAGATGTTGGTTTTCTTTTATTGAGTATCTCTCTGTGTCTGCTGGGACGTTCAATCACCTTCAGCCTCAGTTGACCCCGACAGACAAGGTCGAAGCAGTAATAATAATAATTATTTAATAGCAGTTGTATAGCGCATATCCCCGCTCAACAGCAGGCTATATGCGCTTTACACAATATTATTACCCCAGCAGACCACAGAACACTCCGAAACATTCTCAGCTTCCCGGGAAGCATACAGTGCAAGCAGCTGATTAAACGCTCAAACACTAACACACTGACGAGATCTTTCGCTGTCTATAGACGGGTACCCGTTCCCACCTGGGTGAAGTGAGGAAAATTCGTGTAAAGTGCCTTTCCCAAGGACACAACATCGGGCCCCTGACGGGATTCGAACCCACGACCTTACGTTGCGAGTCCGAAAGCCTAACCACTAGGCCACCGACGCCACAGTAAGCCCTCTGAAGTGTCTCATTTGTGTCAATAGCGACGTAAAATACCTACAATTTACATTTATTTACCTCGTGGTGTTTTCCTGTCGGTCTACGTCAGACTTAGGCCAAATACGATGAGCCCGTACAGAAGGACTTCAACAAGGCTGACTCGTCGCTGTTATTATATTATTATTGAAAATGGTCGCTTTTAAGCACAAAGGGGCTATCCCGAAAAATGCTGTTTTTGAGAAAATTGAAGGTTAAGTTTTTGCCCCTTGTTCAGTTTCTTTAAGAGATAAAGAGAGTTTTTTTTCTATAACCAAACGAATATACACACCAATCAAACCAAACTTCTCCTATAGATAGGGCAATGCCCATTTTTTTATGTATGATCTAGATTTCTGGAAACCCCCGAAATCTGGGTTAGCCCGCTTGTCCTTAAAAGCGACTGAATAATCGTTATAAAAAGTTGACACTAGAAGAATACAAAAAAGGCTGGGGAAGGGAAGGGTGATTTTGTTTCTTCGTTTGTTGTTTTTACTGTTTGTGTGGGGGTCTGTGGAGAATGTGGCCTTAGTAGCCATTTATAGTAAACGTAAAATGCGACTCTATTTTCCCGAAATCTCGAAAGCAGAAATTGTAGTGAATTAGGCTAAAAAGGTTAGCCCAAAAACAGTGTCATGTTATATGTATGGATGACTGCCTCGCTAGTTTTCTCCCAACAATCAATACATCGTCGCTGTCAGACATCATTGTCGTAAGTCAAAATACGATATTTTCAGGAGAAGGATAAAGAAAACTGTTTTATTTCCCTCAGGCCACTATCTTAATACAAAACGTTTCATTCGACAAAATTCTTTGCCATTTTTAGAAGACGAATGAAACTATGACCACGCAATGCGTCTCAACAAACTCTACAACACACTTGATTTTCCTCTCTGTTTTTGAAAGTTTGCGCAGTATCTATTCGGAGACGGCTCCGACGGAAATAGACCAATCAAAATGTTTTGTTCCTCTAGATCACGTAAAAAAATCAGGATTTGGGGGGGG
>NW_004797577.1:423278-425398 GCF_000002075.1 Aplysia californica | reverse complement strand
ATGTGTGTGTGTGTGTGTGTGTGTGTGTGTGTGTGTGTGTGTGAGTGTGTGTTTCTGTCTCCTCACAGTGTCCAAGTGTGGTGCCAGCACGTGACTAATTGGCTGTAGACAAACAATGGGCAACCAGCTCTTTGCTGACCGACTTTTTTTTTACTAAGTGTTTTACGGCGCTCGCAACTGCATAAGGTCATATGAGCGGGCGGGACACAGTAAACTTTTTCAGTTGGTAGGAAATTTTGAATTTTTGCCCAGGTGGCGGTCAGAGCCTACTCTTACCGAATTTAGACATCCAAGGGATGTGCACAACTTGCACACGGGCCCTCCGAGATGTTTCGCTCTTGTCCGAGAAGGCTAGGTGTAGATCTTTCCTACCAGAAGATCAGGGGTGTGGCTGAAAGGCAGTAGTAAGAAGGAGCCAAGGAGTAGCAATAGAAAGGCTGCAGAAAGAGTCATGAGACCAGGGGAGGGGGTGAAGGAGGTGAGGGGGTGGGGGGCAGAAAGTGGAGACGAAAGAAGACGATAGAACTTTGTTAAAGAACAGGAAAGGAGGTGAAAGGAGACAATTTTTAGAGAAAAAAAATGTTTGGTGGCTACCCGGATTCGAACCCGGGACCTTTGAATGAGAGGCGAACACCTTAACCTCTAGGTCACGAGAGGCCCCCTGAGCGACTTTGTGCCAGAACCTCATCCTGGAGACGTACATGTTGGTCCCTGTCACTACCTCAAAGTTTTCTTTTATATTATTTTAAAGAAAAATCTACGACTTTGTCTGCATTAAGGACTGGTCTAAGGACAAATCTAGGCCTATTTAGATCCTATTTTACAAGCTAGTTTGATTGAGAGGGAGGGAAGGAGGGAGCAAGAGAGAGAGAGAGAGAGGGGGGAGAGAGAGAGAGACAAAGAGAGAGACAAAGAGAAAGAGAGAAAGACACAGCGACAGAGACAGAGAGACAGAGACAGACAGACACAGAGAGAAAGAGAAAGAGAGAGAGAGAGAGAGAGAGAGAGAGAGAGTTTGATTCTTCTTTCAACAACACATGTAGTCATCAGGGTAGCAGCTGCACGCCTCCTACATGATCTAATACTGTCGATTGTCGCCTAAACTACGTACAATTCCGATAGTGGCGTCGGTGGCCTGGTGGTTAGGCCACCGGACGTGTAATCGTGGGGTTGCGGGTTCGGGGGTTCGAGCCACGGGCCCGACGTTGTGTCCTTGGGAAAGGCACTTTACAAGCTTTTCCTCACTTCGTCCAGGTGGGAATGAGTACCCGGCTTGTACCTGGCCATTGACAGCGAAAGATCTTGTCAGTATTTTAGTGTTTTTTTCGCAGAAAAATCAATAGACAGAAACAGCGCAATATGCACAACTGAAGCACAAATACGTGAATAAGTGTCCCAATCCTCCCGCCAAACTCCGCGTGTGGTTCTAGGAATCCCGTACAAAGTACGTCCTTGACATTCTCAGTTTTCGAAGACATGATCTTTGGACGGGGGAAACATTTGTGAGGAATCGTGGTGAAATCAGGCGCTCGTCAGAATAATGAAACCCTAGTTCGTCAGTTTTTACCGAATTTTGTTTTTGGCTTAATATAAACACATTTCCATGTGAATTTCACTGAAAAACGTTGTTTAGTGGCACAAAATATATAAATATTCAGTTTCCAAGGACTGTCATACTATAGAAGGTACCATACTTAGGCGGTTATTTTCTCGCTTTTTACCACTGAAGCCATGCTACCCCCACCTCATTCAACTGCTTCTATTGAAGATAACTAAGTGTTTTTTTTTCCTTTTAAAAAAGCAAGGCAAATGAAAAAGGTTTCAGATGATACCAATAACTTCACATATCCAAAAATTGACGAGCGCCTGATTCCATCACGTCGTCAAACGATTCATTTTTTTAAATGAAGGAAAATAATCATGCAGACATTTTTATAACAAAGACCTGGTGTTCTTTCCTTTTGTTTATCAAACCGCGCGTTGTTTGACTTGACCCGTTTGAGGCACTCTCTCTCTCTCTCTCTCTCTCTCTCTCTCTCTCTCTCTCTTTCTCTCTCTCTCTCTGTTTCTCTCTCTATATCTATCTATCTATCTATCTATCTATCTATCTATCTATCTAT
>NW_004797577.1:412745-421827 GCF_000002075.1 Aplysia californica | reverse complement strand
CCCACAAACACACCCACCAACTCCCTACCCCTCAAGGCCCCGCCAGTTCAGCTTGCTCGAGACATCGCTCGGTTGTTTACAGTCGTATCAAAAATGTGTTTGACGATTCGGTGGAATCTGCCGATCGTCAATTTTTGGGCATGTGTAGTTATGGGCATCATCTGAAAGCTTATTCATTTGCTTTGCTTTTTAAAGAAAAAATACCAATGTATCTTCAATCGATACATTTGCCGTTGCAAGAGGCGGGTAGCAAGGTCTCAGGGGTAAAATTACCGAGAAAATGGCCGCCAAAGTATGCTAATTTCTATAGCGTGACAGTCCCTGGAAACTGAATATTTATATATTTTGTACCCCTAAACAACGTTTTTCAGTAAAATTCACATAGAAATGTGTTTATATATAGATAAAAAAGGTATTAAGCCAAAAACAAAATTTCCGAAAAAACTGACCAACAGGAGGGAAATTACCTGTTTCTTCGATTTCATTATTTTGACCAGCGCCTGATTTCCCCACAATGCCTCACATTCACTAAACCCCGGCAAATCCATCGTATCTATAATCAAACTGTATGTTTCTTTCACTTTCTCCTGTCCTTCATTTTAACTCAGTGTTGTGTTTATTTGATGCACATATGTTAGATAGGAACAGACCAATATAGGAAAGTTCGCGATGCCGAAATATTGAATTATAAAATTGGTTGTGTACTAAGGAGGAAAAGCCTTCTGTATTTTAGGGGGAAAAAAACCAAAATGTGACGCCACCGTAATCTAAAAAATCAAACTTGTTTCCTTTCAGAGTATTCGACAGAATTTCTTAATAAACGGGTAGCATTTATTACCCCCCCCCCCCTTCCAAACCTCATGACGAAAAATCTGGCCTCCATCAGATGGATCAAATATTGTCAAGTCGAGATCTGACAAAAATGTGTGCAGTCTGCAGCGAGCTTTAGTAGAGTGACGAGCGACACAAAGGAGGTCTCGTGGAAAGTGGGACTAAGTACTGCGAGGCCAACGACGTGTTGGGATCAGGATCAGACTTCTGGCCGGCACTGTCATCGAGGAACAATGGACGAGGATAGAAATGACAGCAGGGACACCAGAGCAGAAGTTTGAACATGCAAAACTGCAGCGTTGGCAAAAATGTCTTAAGCTGTTGTGATTGAGATCCGGTGAGTGTTGGGTGAAGGTAGATAGGCGGAAGGAAGAAGCAGAAAAACGGGAATCAAACTCAGGTCACCTGCGTGTGACGCCGAAGCGCCTAACTACTAGACCACAAAGGCCAGTTCCTGTGACATGGTTCCACAATAAAGTTTCCTCTTCAGAGGCCCACAAAGACAGGCGCACAATGGTAACATTCCGCCGATCTCATTGGCTATTGTTCAACAGGCGTTGAATGTCACGCAAGCCACTGGCTATGACATTTTTCAAGAACTCAGACAGAACTTTCAGCTCTGGGTTTATGCCTTTATCTTAGGTACCACATAATTTGTCATCAGTGCTAAGAAATGAGCGCGCTCATATGCAGTTGCGAGCGCCGTAAAACCTTACTAAAACAAAAACTAAAAGCAATAAGAGTCTAGAAAAGTTTTAAAATGTAATACAGTCGATCCAACTTGAACGGCCACCTGTAAAAAACAAGCACCTGTACAAACAGAATGTTGTATCCCCATTCAGCCTAGGACTTCCCTGACAGACAGATTCATCGCAGCCCGCCTGCTAAATGATAGAAGTCGCGTCGTCGATGGACGCGGGAATGAAACAACTCATAACCATCGTAATCACGAGCCAGATCAGGAACAGACATCGGCGATCACGGTTCGATGTATATCTCTTTGCTCGTGAAACTATAAATTATTACAACAGCTATCATTATAGGCTTAGAGCTGTCTCAGTTCAGATGCCCGATGTTTCTATCTAGCTTAAAGTTATTGCTCTTGAACGGGGGAAGTCGATCTGTTTCAAGTTGACGAATATACTCTTCCAGGGAAGGGGGCGGTAAATGTTTACTCCTCGATATTTGCGAATAATAAGTGCGTGATGATGGTTTACCGGACAGATAAGAACGTTTAAAGGCAGAGATTGCCGGCGGTTGCATTGATCCCCCTGCATTGTTCTGTCTAGCAGACGCTGGGGGCGTTCAAAGGCCATGAATATGAACGATTCGTCCCATGGGAAATTAATCTCTCAGGCAGCAGACGCACTCGGGAAATAATTTTCTAGAACTTGTTGAACGCAAAGCAAGTTGATCGACTGGATACTGATGAGTTAGCGGATTTTGGAGTAAACTGAAACTCAGATAGAAGGATTGCGAGCAGACGTGTGTCTAGAGAGAGACGGGGTGGATGTTGTGTAATTCACGTACCTTCGCTTTCAATTCTGGTCAAATTTGGGAACCTCTTAATGACCAGGTCATCAGCCTTCAGAGCGACCATTTCTCTGGTCTGGAGAGGAGCGTACAGCTGAATCAAGTATCCTCCCCCCCCCCACACACAAAAAAATAATATACATTTTCCACTTCATATTGGTTTATTGGTTTGTAGTTGTGTTACGGTCTGCGCGTGCATCTAAATCGTCTACTTTTTGTGATTTCGCCTAACCTACGTCGGTGTGTTCTATTCTTATTAATGTCAGGATATTTCATGATATATATTTTCTCACTAGGAAAGTCTAGAGTTATGTCAGTGGCCATAACATCCTTCTGAAAATGTCTTCAGTGCATGAGACTGACTTGCAGCACAGAAAAGGTGTCCCCCAGGGTAAAAATGTATGGTGTACGATTTTGGCTAGGGCTGTCAAAATTTTCCAAGATCCATTGTCGAGGAGAAATGTGAAGCATGCTGACAAAATGAGTTTCTGCTCAGATTCGAGTCCCTTGGAAATAGGTAAACCACATTTTTAGATGTGATATTTTTTACAATTTGTGAGTATAAAATATTAAAAAGCAAGTCACATTTAAAGAATATGGCATCGATAGAAAATCTACAAGTTTTCCCCTAGTGTCGATTTTTTGCCAATATCTCCATTTGTGGAATGCGAGAAGTAACTCATTTTGTCAGCACACCTCACAAATGGGCCTGTGCCAGATAAGATGGGCATCTTGTTCAGTGTAATCGTGATTATGTGAGGCAGCGTGGTGGAATCAGGCTCTCGTCAAAACTATCAAAGTGAAGAAACTTGCATTTTTCCGCAGGTTTGTGAATTTTAATCAAATTTGTGTTTTCTGGCTCAACACTTTCATGCCCATTAAAGAACTCATTTCCGTGTGGATTTTTCTTAAAAACGTTGATTAAAGGCACTAAAAATGTAACTTTGCAGATACCATGGACTCTTTTTCTAAGGAAATAACTAATCTTTGGCGGCCAATTTCTCTCTCATTTTACCTCAGAAAACAGATGACCCCCACCTCCTTCATTTGCAACTATCTCGACTTGTATTCAAGATAAATTGATATTTTTTTCATCCAAATAAAGACAAGTGAACAAGCTTTGAGATGATACCAATAACTCTACATGCCCAAAAATTGACGAGAGCCTGATTCCACCACGTTGCCTCACATTCAATATGATGTCAAAGAAACGCAAGTTAGAAAGTAGGACGCGGTTGTTTGTGTGGGTCATTGTCTTGAGCAAGTGTCTTTTCGAGCAGGTTCCACTCTATAGCAAAAGGATGCAAAGAAGGTTCCACTCTATAGCAAAAGGAAGCAAAGAAAAAAATATAATGGAGTATCTTCTAACGTGAAATGGCCGCTAGGCTTCCTTCACAGGAAGTGGGGGTAGCTTGTGCTTCCACTTCCGCTTCCGCTCTCGGAGCTCAGGTCAACGAACGTGTGGGTTTCAAAACAAGGCTTCACAACAGACGATGGATCTTCACAACAGACGATGGATCTTCACAACAGACGACAGATATTCACAACAGACGATGGATATTCACAACAGACGAGGGATATTCACAACAGACGACAGATTTTCCTAACAGACGACAGATCTTTACAACAGACGACAGATCTTTACAACAGACGATGGATATACACAACAGACGATGGATCTTCACAACAGACGACATATATTCACAACAGACGATGAATATTCACAACAGACGATGGATATTCACAACAGACGACAGATATTCACAACAGACGATGGGTCTTCACAACAGACGATGGATCTTCACAACAGACGATGGATCTTTACAACAGACGATAGGTCTTCACAACAGACGACAAATATTCACAACAGACGATAGATATCAGCATCGGTGCCTTTCTCCGTGTGTCTATAAGCCATGTTGAATTTGACGAAGGAATTTGGGTAAAGATAAACCGCAACTCCCACCCACCCACTGGTCAAAACATAGTTGATCTACTACCCAAGTCTAGGGGTCACATTTAGATTGCAGCTACGTGATTTCGCAGTATCTATTCGGAGACGTCTCCGACGGAAACAGACCAATCAAAATGCTTTGTGCCAGTAGACCAAGTAAAACAATCTGGGGGGGGGGGGGGGGGGTTACAGATGCCCCCCTGTTTTAACCCATAATTTGTTATTTTGCAGTTAAGATTGACATTTTCTTGGAAATAATTGATTTGCAAATGTTTTAGTGGCAATATGTGTGATCTGCAGCAAATAATACGCAGGTTGACACCCCCCCCCCCCCCAAAGCAGTGCATCTTTGTGCGTGAGTGCGTCTCCGAATAGTTCCTGGGTGCTCTCTGGAGACGTCTCCGAATATCTTCACGTCATTCAGGAACAGGAAACCGCAAGGATGTGATCACCGTTTGGTGCATGGGATCATTTGGTGGGGGTGGAGGATGGGGGGTAGGTGGGGGTTGAGGGGGGGGGGTATGATTTACTTGTACCCGAATTTCGAGTAAACAAGACACACATGACGGTTTTCACTCACGCCAACCGAAAGCGGAAGTGGGCACGCACACAGGATTACCCACGCCCAACAAGTGAGGAGGGATTCCGGCCAGATCCTTTCTATCATTCCAGAGCCCATTGACTGAGTCCCGGCGACTCTTTTCACCAGAGTTCCCGACGTAAAACATCAGATCGAGAGGCAGAGCTCGCCATCGACAAATCCTCTCCCGTTTCATTCACGTCCTCTCAGTTCTCCACCCCCCCCCCCCCCCAGAGAGTCTAGAAAAGTGCTCCCCTCATCATTCTGCTCCCCGCGGTAAGCGGTGAACCCGCGCAACGACAGAACGACGGGAAGAAGAAAAAGTAGCAGAAGAGCATCAGGACAAAGAGTTGCCAAAGAAACGGACCCCACGGGGGGTTTCGGGGGGAGGAAGGAAAGAAGGGGGCGCGCACAATGACGTACCAACTCACGTTCCATTTGAGAATCACGTGTGGGGATATGTAAACTAATATCAGCGTAGCCCCGGGCAACGATGCTGAAATAGAAGATGCTGTCTTTTTTTAAAACAAAGCGTGTTCAATGAAATGTGGACTGGGATTTATTCCATGATAATTTTTTTTTCTTCTCTGAGAAAGT
The DNA here is from genome assembly GCF_000002075.1 of Aplysia californica. Taxonomy (NCBI): domain Eukaryota; kingdom Metazoa; phylum Mollusca; class Gastropoda; order Aplysiida; family Aplysiidae; genus Aplysia; species Aplysia californica. Next base: position 416,332 of record NW_004797577.1, on the reverse strand, counting down.
GAGCGGAAATATTACCGTTTAAAACGTAGGCCTTATTCTGTTGTAAACATTTCACGTAAGGGTCTCACTGACAAAGTTCTGCTCAATTAGAAAACGGGATGCTAGGATTCTGTTTGTATGAGCTCGGGCTAGCCTGAGCACTCTACTCCAACGGACAAAAAAAACCCGGAGGTGCTCGGTGATAAAATACTTGTTAAACTTCCCCATTGGGGAATACAAACTGGTGCGTCTCTTGAGGCGAAAGCGACGATCCTAATTATTATGAACAACTGTGAAGCCTACTGACAAAACGAGTTACTTTTTTAATTCGAGCCCTATAGAAATAGATACATCACGTTTATAGGTGACGTTTTTTTAAACAATTTATAAGTATGAAATAATAAAATTCACGTTATACTTAAGGAATATGACATCAATAGAAAATCTACAAATTTGACCTTAGTGTCGATATTTGGTCAATTTCTCCATTTCTGAATTGCGAGAAGTAACTCGTTTTGTCAGCACGCCTCATAAATACATGGTGTACTTCCCCATTCGGGAACAAAAACTGGCACGTCACTTGAGGCGAAAGCGACGATCCTAATCGTGAACAACTCATGCCTCAGTGTGGGGAAACACTTATGATAATGCTTTGGACCGGCCAAGCTTCCCTACAAAATGTGTCATGACGCGGTGGAATCAAGCGCTCGTCAATTTTTGGCCTGTAGAGTTATGGTATCATCTTAAAGGTTATTCATTTGCCTTGCTTTCGATGAAAAAAAATCCATTAATCTTGAACAGAAGTCGAGATATTTGCAATTGGAGCTGTTGTTGATGTTCTTGTTGCTGTTATTGTTGTTGCTGTTGTTGTTGTTGTTTCCGAAGTAAAATTAGTGAGAAAATGGCCGCCAAAGTTTGGTGACTTCCATAACTTAAGAGTCCTTGGAAACTGCAAATTTACCCTGTTTGTGCCTTTAATCCACGCATAAAAGTGTTTTTGAATGGACATGCAAGGCGTTGAACAAAGAAAAAAAAATTCGATCAAAATTCCGAAGTGGTTGAAAAATGCCGATTTCTCAGATTTTATTATTTTGACGAGCCCCTGATTTCACCAAACTTTCCTACAAAATGTATTATGTGAAGCACGGGTAGATTTCAAGTGGACCATATCAAATTAACATTCTTATCTATTGTAAACCAATTATTGCCAATTTAGCAATGTCTTAACTCTTACCTAACACCTAGGTATCTTCCTATTGTAAGCCAGAAATAATTACAATTAATTATTGACTGCCCTATTTTTTTTTATAGTAGAGGGTTTTACGGTGTTCGCAACTGCATAAGGTCATATGAGCGCCATTCCAAAAATATTTCTTTCTATTGTAAATCGGTCGTGATCTTTTAATACTGGCTGTATTATTTCTAGAAAGGCACCATTTTTATTTTTCTATTCAGAATCAGATTAAAATCTTCTAAAGCTGGCTGTATATCTTCCAGTCAGTGTGTCGTTCTATTGTAAATCAACGAAACCCATCGAGACCTCAGTGCTTTCTTGTCCTATCTCCATTTTTTTTTAAATAGTGAAAATGTGTCTTCTTCTTAAGTCTCTCTTTGTTATGAACCGTTTTGACTGTTATTAAAAATAGAGATTGGACAAGAAAGCACTGAGGTCGCGCCATATTAACGGGGCGAAACGCATTCCTGACCCATAGAACATACTTATCTTATAAGTCAGTGACAATTACCAACTAATGCTGATTGTATTATTCCAGACAGATAGCATTTCTTAAAAATCTATTGTAAATCAGCTATAGCCATCTAATAGTGACTAACCGCATTCCTCATAGAATGGACAGAGTAAACACCGCACGCACGCACACACACACACACACACACACACACACACACACACACACACACACACACACATATATATATATATATACACACTCACACAGCCCCGGGTTCAGACAAGGACAAACACAGACAGACAGACAGTCGCAGACCACCACAAAGGCTTCTCAGTTCTCACGGTAGACAATACTCCAGGCTGTAAAGTGTAAAGAACAAGAGAACAAGAATTCCGATATTCCTCATTTTTTTATGTAGTTTTTTTTAGACCCCCCCCCCCCCCTCCCCAAAGATAAATTAATGGTATAAAAAAATAAAATTAAAAAGACATAAAGATCTTTTAAAAATACATTTTTGTTGATTAAAAATCGGACCTCCGTTAACTCAGTAGAATTCTGAATTCCAGATAGGGCTCTATTGAATTCAGGTAATTTTGTGGAGTTTTCGAGGTCCTATCGGAGACAGACGATAAGTTCGGAGGTCTCGCTTCTTATATAAGCTAAACGTGCAAACACAGGCGATCCGTCTTCCCCATCTTTTTTTTTTTTTTTTTTTTTCGTCCTTTCGTCCCTTTCGCTTCACTCTCCCAAATTGCAAAAAAAGTGAGAGATCGTCAACTGGGGCCTGCCGTTAAATTTCATTCGCCGCCATTCGCCTCCCTCGTTCCCACTGTGTACATAGAGGCATTCTTGGGTGGTGTTGTCTGGCATTATTTTAAAACAAAATTGTTATTTTTTGTTTTACGTCAGGTCCAATCTTATTAAGGAGAAGCCGGGATGCAACATCTTTCATTTTCAGACTAGATTTTTTTTTAGATCGTCAATTCTATGGTGCTGGTGCTGGTGCTGTTGTTGTTATTGTTTGCTGCTGTTGTTGTTGTTGTTGTCGTTGTTGCTGTTGTCGTTGTTGTTGCTGGTGCTGGTGCTGGTGCTGTTGTTGTTGTTGTTGTTGTAATTGTTAGTGTGTTGTTGTTGTTGTTGTTGTTGTTGCTGTTGTTGTTGTTGGTGGTGATGGTGGTGGTGGTGGTGGTGGATGTGCTGGTGCTGGTGCTGTTGTTGTTATTGTTGCTGTTGTTGTTGTTGTTGTTGTTGTTGTTGTTGTTGTTGTTGTCGTCCTTGCTGTTGTCGTTGTTGTTATTGGTGCTGTTGTTGTTGTTGTTGTTGTTGTAATTGTTAGTGTGTTGTTATTGCTGTTGTTGTTGTTGTTGTTGTTGTTGTAGTTGTTGGTGTGTTGTTGTTGGTGGTGGTGGTGGTGGTGCTGTTGCCGCTGTTGTAACTGTTGGTGTGTTGTTGTTGTCGTTGTTGTTGTTGTTGTTGTTGTTGTGGTTGTGTTTGTGCTGCAGTTGTAATTCGTGTTGTTGTTGTAATTCGTGTTGTTGTTGTTGCTGTTGTTGTTGTTGTTGTTGTTGTTGTAGTTGTTGTTGTTTTTGCTGTTGTTCTTGTCAGTGAGATGTTTCTTTATTGCTCGATTGGACAATTCTCTGCATTAAGGAAACAATTAAATGGAATATTTTCTTTAAAGCACTGGATGTCCTAGGAGTGAAGAGACGAAGAAAATAAAAATCTATAACATAATTAATAATTATCGGCTGCAGAATTTAAAAAATCAATTTTTTTTTTTTAACCATACAAAATTAGAACATTAACGTTTATTTATTCCCCCTCCCTATCCTCCAGGGAAATATCAAAACGACCTAACTCCACCCCCGCACAGTTTCCTTTTAAAGAAATAAAAATAGTATGCAAAATACTTTCTCC
>NW_004797577.1:408351-410144 GCF_000002075.1 Aplysia californica | reverse complement strand
CACACACACACACACACAAACATGCACACACACGCAGGCTTACAACCACATACATTATATAAATGAGCAGCAATATAAACAATAATAATCTTAAGCTATCTTAAGTCTATCTTAACACAAGCTTGACGGTAAATTTGTGACAACTGCATCAACACAGTTTGCCCATTTGGGAGGAGATATGTCTCTTTGTCCTTATCAACACTACACTTCTGCAGAAACGCAATGGAAAGACTAAGGGAAGCTGGTGTCTCTAGAGTCTAGAAGGTCGGGGAGAGACAGCAACCTGCATGGAAAAGCCAGAAGAATATCCAACCAGCTGATAACTGGCACGACCAGCAGGCAGACCCTTTCATGGATCCTGGAGAGGAAGGAGGAGCAGCTATGGCATTGTGCCGCCTGCAATGACGTCTATTCTCAAACCAAGTAAGTAAGTAAGTAAGTAAGTAAGTAAGTAAGTAAGTAAGTAAGTAAGTAAGCAAGCAAGCAAGCAAGCAAGCAAGCAAGCAAGCAAGCAAGCAAGTAAGTAAGTAAGTAAGTAAGTAGATAAGTAAGTAAGTAAGTAAGTAAGTAAGTAAGTAAGTAAGTAAGTAAGCAAGAAGGCGTACACTTTTGCTTTCTATTAATGGGTGTGTTTGTGTCGGCATTGGTACATAATTTTGAATTTTACAATTTTTTATTCGCAAATTCCCGCGTGTAATGGAAACAATTAATGTGTTAGTATAATCTAGTTGTTTCCCTTTATTTTCGGTGGCTCTTTCCTCATTCTGTTCTGTTAGAACTATTTATTTTTTCAGGAAGATAAAACAGTTTCCAAAACTAAGGGTTACAATCAAATGAAATGAAATGGTATGGGTTTAACGCCCCTATCAACACTGTAACGTTATTTAAGAGGCGGGACCTCCCAGATTACCGTCCATCTCCGAAAGGACCGAGCTAAGTAGGAAATTCGTGTAAAGAGTCATAATCAAAGAATGAATGAGATTAACAAATAGAGAGATACGATCAATGCGATATTTTGGGAATTCAGTTCAAATGACATTTCACATTCGTCAGTATGGAGTAAACGAAATTCATCTCATTCCTGTACGATGCAGTCCACTCTAAAATATCAGTCATTTTTTAAAATAGTATTAGTAGAGGTTTTACGGCGCTCGCAACTACATAGGTCATTATGAGCGCCAGAAGATTAGAGGAGTTACAAGAGTGTAACAAACATGAAAAAGAAGAAGGGGAGATAAGGACGATAGATGTTTTATTGGAAAAAAGAAGCAAACCACACCAGAGCACCCACCAACCACCCACATCCGTCTATTTAAATCGCTTTTTGAAGCTGGAACATTGAGCGGGGAATACATTTTTAATCTTGCATGAAGTTGTGGTATAAATCATTTTAACATTTTAACGCCATCTCATATTATAGATCATGTGTACAAAAATCTCACAAAAGATAATTGAATTCCTAATTTATTTTTTTCAATGCACGCGACACCGAGGTGAATATGCAAATTGAGTCCTTGGACATCTCAGACCTTTCTAGAATTTGAAACTGCCGTGCGCACATAATAAACAGAAATGTAGAGCGATCAATTTTCTTTATCTTCAGGCTGAAAATGTCATATGTCGCCTAGCCCTGAACATTTAAGTTTGCCAGAACCGTCGATAACTACATGTTACTATACACTGGCAAGTCGATGTGGGATTGTTTTGTTTTGGTGTCATACACATGATAATATTGCTCCTCCTCCTCTCTCTCTCTCTCTCTCTCTCTCTCTCTCTCTCTCTCTCTCTCTCTC
>NW_004797577.1:400290-405164 GCF_000002075.1 Aplysia californica | reverse complement strand
ATATAACAGATCAATGTGTTCAAAGCATAGATCCGCACACTCACACACAGACACTGAGGAAGGAACTCTGGCGGCAAACCACTAAATCGTAATAACAAAAGTTTTTGTTTAAATCCCAGCAAAAACGCCGCGTCGGTCCCAGCAAAGCAAATGAGTGCGGCGGGGGAAAGTTTCCCAGGCGTGTGAAGATGGCGCGGGATTTAGTCACTCGTCACTCTGTGGTCGCCTGTCACCGCTTCCGTCGTCTGCGACAACAGCCCAGGCAGACACGACACGCACGATGCGCGCGCGCGCCACGGCAGCTCCGGCACCGGCGGCAGCGGCAGACGACGAGAGGCCGCGCCAAGCGCGCGTGAGCTGAGAGAGGGTGAGCTGAGGAGAGTGTGAGCTGGAATAGAGCTGGGATAGAGTTGGGATAGAGCTGAGAGAGAGAGAGAGATGGGAGTGAGCTGAGAGAGAGCTGGGAGAGAGCTGAGAGAGAGCTGGAGACAGAGAGAGAGAGAGAGAGCTGAGAGAGAGCTGAGAGAGAGCTGAGAGAGAGCTGGAGACAGAGAGAGAGAGAGCTGAGAGAGAGCTGAGAGAGAGCTGGGATAGAGCTGAGAGAGAGCTGAGAGAGAGCTGAGAGAGACAGAGAGCGCCATCCCTCACGTGCCCACGCACTGCAGACGACGGTAAGGTGACGCGGAGATGTTCACATGACGTGATGTTCACATGACGTGATGTTCACATGACGTGATGTTCACATGACGTGACGCCAAGTTGTTCACAACAAGATGTTCATATGACCACAACAAGGCGAAGAGAAGATGTTTAGATGACAACAATATTAAAATGACACGAAGATGATCAGGTGAGAAGGTGATTCAAGATGTTCACATGACCACAATAATATGAACTAAGATGTTTACATGACCACAACAATAAGAACTAAGATGTTCACATGAACTCAACAAAGTGACGCCAAGATGTTCAGGGTGCAATAAGATTACGAAAAGATAGTCATACGACAAGAATTCAGATGAGGCGAGAAAGGTCAGTGGTCAGACGACATTTTCGTGACAAGATGATGCTGAGATGACGAGGTGACCCAAAAATTATTGTCTGACGAAAAATTTGTAAAGCGCATCGAGCATTTTGTAGAACGTGGCTGTGTGCTATATAAATACAATTAATTTTATCAATAAAGTAATATGAGGCAAAAATGCTCAAGGGACAACAAGGTTACTTAGAGATTTCAGGAGAAAGGGTAATTAAATCGTTTGATGAGACACTCACAGATATTGGGGGTTTTTTTGTTTTGTTTGGGGGGGGTTGGGGGGTGTATCTGCGTTGTTGTTGTTGTTGTTGTTGTTGTTGTTGTTGTTGATGATGATGATGATGATGATGATGATGATGATGATGATGATGATGATGATGATTCTGATTCTGATTCCTTTCCTGACTACATAACAATATATGGCGCCTCGTTTCTCTAAAGTAATTGGCAGATTGGGTAGACAGCCAGACAAATAGAAACTCTGCTGGCCAGACAGACAGACAGAAGTCTGCTCAGCACAGCGGGAAGGATGCATAATAGATCTGACAGCCACTTCTATGTTCAAGCTGTGGTCGATCGATACTCATGATTATCATACATCGCCTTTATATAGCGCTCTATCCCAAGCACTGAGCGAGGTGAAATCCTTTAAGGTAGGCAATACATAGAACCTCTGTAGTTTTAGTAAGAGTTTTACAGCACTTGTAACGCTAGAAGGTCATATAAGTGCCGAAGATTAGAAGTGTTACATGAGAGTAACAAACACGGAAAGAAGGAGAAGAGATAAAGACGATAGATGTTTGGATAGAAAAGAAGGAACGAACCACACCAGAGCACCTGCCAACCACACATGCAATACACAGAACAAAAAGTACTTTCCCTGAAGTGTAAAAGAATTCAATCATCTAAAAAGATGTGTTTTCATGTAGGTTTAAAAAGATTCATTGCTTTTTATTTCTCTAAAAAAAACATAATGTCGAGATTAGAAAACAAAGTTACGGACTTGCGTGTAAAAGCGATATTGCCCTTGCTGTAAAACCTTTTAAAAATCTGTAGAAACCACCCACTGGAATTCTTTACCAGTGCATGACGTATTTATTAAGGAGTTTTCTAGAATACAGCTAACTGGTGTTTACCAAAATATTGATCTGTTAAAAAACTCGGATTCAACTAAAGGCTTTTTGGACTCCCCGTTTGTTAAGACAAATTGTTACAAGTCATTGTACAAAATCTGGAGAGTCTGGTGCTCCATAGTTGAGGGAAAATGTGACAATAAGTTGAGCCAAGAATTTGTGACCGCACTGTAGTAACAGAGCTATACTGGGCTGGCAGCAGATTACGGAGTTACGTTTGGTTTTCCCCGCCTCACGCCCCCTACTTCATCAACAAGGGCAAAAAAGAAAACAAACAAACAAACAACCAAACAAACAAACAAACAAAAATCACAAAAAGACCTGGATCAGATCAGATTGATATTAGCGGGGGGAAATGAGCCCCCTGGGAAACAGGAAGGTGGGTGTAGGGCATAAACGTGTATCATACTATCAAAGACAGTATAATATAACAAGATAGTTCACTCAGCCAAAAAAGTGTCGGCGGAAGTCCGTTCATTGCTTCAGATGGCGCTGCAGTCTTTGTTTTGAAGTCCTCTTTCGCTTCTCCAGAAGAAGAATAGGAGTAGTATCTCCTTGGGTGCGCAGATCGACTGCTCTTCATCAGCTGTTCGGGTTCGTTCAGTGCGGAGTTTTAGGGGGTTTTTTGTTTTTTTTTAAATCTTAATGACAACTCGCCTTTCATTCTAAAGTCAATTTAAACGAAGAAAACAGTCGCCCCTTCCACCAGAAGAGTTTTTTTTGTCAGCGTAACCATTTTAAAGAAGCGTTCTTTCGAAATTTGAATTCTGATTTATTCAAAAACTTGTTATAGTGCTGTCAAAATTTCGCGGCCCAACTTATCCTCAAATATCTCTTTTACGAGTGAACCAATGTCAGCCATACTTTGCAGAGCAGTTCGTGTCAATTTGTCTTAACTTAATCATATTTTTCCGATACAATTGAGGCCCGTCAAAAAACTTTTCTTCACAAATCTATATAAAATACTATAAATCTCCACCACTCGAAAAATGTGATTGTTCACAGCACTTCCCGCTTCTCGCACATAGTTTGCATACGCATATGGCCTACGTCACAGCTCACCAATGACCCTTTTAGCAGCAAAACTTTTTACAACAAAAATATATTTCTAATGAACACATTTTTTTTTTGCACTAAAGGTTCCCTAAATATACGTTCAATAAACATAAATATTGCGATTAGAAAAAAATGACAGACTTGTTTTTAAAAGCGATCATGACATTGATGCCCTTAACGACAAACTAATATTCTTTTTTTCTTTGATTTGTTGTTTTTCTTTGTGGTGTGTTGGTTGTTTTTGTTTTGTTTATTTATTCTCATCCTGGAACAAACCACGAACACGTATTGTGATGGATGGTCTTGTTGCTCTGTCAATCCGCGCATGACTTGCGGGCGTGTACATCCGGGTCTGGGAGCAAACAAATCGATGTTCAACTTTCTGTTCCTTCCTCCCAGCTCTGCGTGGAAACGTTAGTCAAAACAACTTCTCCACAGCGGCTAGTTACGGGGTTCAGGCTGAACATTCCCAGTGACTAAATAAAAATAATTGTAAGCGGGCAAAAGCTGGGTCGGCAGTTGGCTGTAGGGTATGTGGCGTCCACTAGTTTTCTTCCCACAAAGCAATGGTTGTTCTTTCTTTTTTTTTTTTTTTTTGGTAAGTGTTTTACGGCATAAGGTCATATGAGCACGCGGGATACTTTAAATATTTTCAGTAGGTAGGAAATTTTGAATTTAGCCCGGATGGCGGCCGAAGCCTACTCTTATCAATTTTAGACCACCAAGGGATTTTAACGTGCGCAACTTGTACACGGGACCTCCTAGATTTTTCACCCTTGTCCGAGAAGGCTAGGTGTAGATCTTTCCTATCGGAAGATCAGGGATGTGGCTGAAAGACAGCAGTAAGAAGGAGGTTGGTTGTCGGAAAGTCGGGGGATCACAAATACATGACGTGTGTGTGTGTAGCATCGTGGTGAAATCACGCTTAGTTTGCATTATTAGGTATTGTCTGTTTGGCTGTTTATGTTACTTCTGGAACTATATTATCATCGTATACGTCTATATTGTCTTTTTTTTTGTTCTTCCCTTCTATGATTGTTTTGTTTTTGATTTTTGCTCCCAGTTTTTTTGTTTTTTTTTAATATTTGTGGGTTTTTGGGGGTAATAGGATGTCTTCTTCTTTTCTTGCCAGCTGGTTGTTATTAGGAAGTGATCGCTTCCAATAGCATCCTCTATCACGTTCCAAATAACTTCTTTGTTACTTCTTAGGTTGCTTGATAGAGAGAGGTCAATTGCAGAATCTTTATGATTTGTATTTCAGGCTGTCGTGGATATAATAAAATCGAACAAAATCGACATTTTCCGGTCTGTTTTGGTAATTTTTGTTACTGAATGCTTTGGATCAGCACCTTTAGTATCCAACTAAGACATATTGTTGTGTGGATTTTGCTGGAAAAATGTTGATCAAGGGCACAAAAAATATACAAATTTGCAGTTTTGCAGGGTTCTGATTCTTTGGAAGTCATTAAACTTTGGCGGCTGCTCTCAAGCTATTTTATCCTCTGTCACCAGTCAATCCCCCTCCTCTTTCAGTGGCAAATATTTATACTTCTATTCAAGATAGATGGGATTTTTTTTCCCATCAAAATAAGGCAAATGAGCACGCTTTAATGTGATATGAATAACACCATTTTCCTTACCCCTCCCCC
>NW_004797577.1:398699-400190 GCF_000002075.1 Aplysia californica | reverse complement strand
TATTATATAATCTTCCTCCCATCCTCTTCTTCCAATCTCAGCTCTACCCCCGACCCCAGCCACCTCAACTATGCGCCCACTGTTGGTCGGACTCACCTCCCCCACACCCACCACAGGGCGCTGGTCAGTGGTCAGTCCTCTCTGTCCGCCGACACCCAGTGTCCTTTCCCTTCTCTGTGTCCGGTCCCCACAGGGAGGAGGGTAGAGAGAGAGAGAGGGGTGGTTACCCCGTGGACAGCCCCCCACCATCAATCTCCCGCCAACCTCCCTACTTATGCACACAGCTACCACCATTGTGCTATGGGTTGTCCAGTTTGCCGCCATCATGTCTTATCACCAGAGATTAATTATAACTGACGACTGTCGGCGACAAATGTCTCGCCATTTGTTAATACTTGAGAACCTCTGAGTTTCTATGAAAAGATCTGGTCTCATATCCACCTATTCATATCCTTTTTCCACGTTTATTAGAATTCAATAAATTTGTTGAAAGGGAGAGAATTATTATAGCTTTTGCTTACTTCCCCTTGTGATAGAATTGTTTAGGGGGGGGAGCCTGGGGCCGGAACAGGGAAACTAATGTCTCCACGCTGGCGTATTGTCTCACGATACATAGCCATCGAAACCCACAATTTTATCAATTTTTAAGTTAAAGAATCATAAAATCCAGCTCTGTCATGGATTTTAAAGGATAACGGATGCCACCTTCTGTAAAATGTCGAGATTTGAAGAGTGTGTGGTTTCTTCTCTAAAGTAAGGAAAAGTCGAGAAAAGGTTGGTGCCACCAGAAGTAGATGATACTTTTTTTTTATAGTAGAGTGTTTAACGTCGCTCGCAACCCTCTACAAAAAAAATGTATCATCTACTTCTCGTGGCACCGATGATAAATATTTAAACTGATCTAATGGTTTCTACCACAAGCACACCATACAGACTATTACCAGAGAGTTTACAGTACAGTAGAGTAAAACTCTCTGCTATTACCGTACAGAAAATAGAAACATTACAACACTGGTTGTCCTATCGTAACCCGGGGGGGGGAGGGGTTGTGGTGTGGGTTTTGGCGTCTTGTTCAAGGATACAAGTCTGTGATCAGAGCTGAGCGAAGAATCGGTTCCGGAACCAATTCCCAAGGTTAATGCTTCGGAAGAAAAGTTACGACTCCTTTTAACGTAAACCAACGGTTACCAGTTACTTTAATCTTTCAAATCTTTTTTTTTTCTTATTTTTTAGAATTTATTTTAGAAAATTAAAAGTTGATGCTTCGTAGTTTTCCAAAATCAAGGTTATCCTAAATCCTGAACATGTTCAAAGCTAACCAGGTAACCATGGGAAGAAATCACGTCATTAGAAAGTAAGTAATTGGCTTTGGAGTCGATTCCTACGATTCCTTTATTGTAGGTTCTGTACTAACATTAGAGAACGTTGACAACTTGTATACGTTCTCTAACGTTACAGAATGTAGACACTACCAATATATGTATATATATA
>NW_004797577.1:395098-396328 GCF_000002075.1 Aplysia californica | reverse complement strand
GTGGGGAACTCTGTGCCACCACTTAACCCTATCCGTACGTCGTGTTTTACTATCGTATCCATACGACGTGGGGAACTCTCCACTTAACCCTATCCGTACGTCGTGTTTCATTATCGTATCCATACGACGTGGGGAACTCTGTGCCACCGCTTAACCCTATCTGTACGTCGTGTTTTACTATCGTATCCATACGACGTGGGGAACTCTGTGCAACCGCTTAACCCTATCCGTACGTCGTGTTTTACTATTGTTTCCATACGACGTGGGGAACTCTGTGCCATCACTTTCCAAATAGGAAATTTACTCGTAAATCCGATCCATATGCATTGAATAGCAGTCTGTCAAAATGATTTTTTGAGAAATACTGAAAGTTTCAAAGAGATCTTTGTACTAGAAGTATTCTCAAATATGAAGAATACCACCCCGGGGGTACAAAATGACCCCAGGACGTACGGAAAGGGTTAGGTAAATCACCGAGGCATCACGGAAGTTTTACCTTTCGGAAAGGTGTATAATATAGTCGAACCTGTGTAAGACGGTCACCAATGTCAAGGAGAAAAGTGGCCGTATAAGACAGGTGGCCGTCTTAGGCAGGACTGATCATGATGAAGGTCCCAACCGAAGGTAACCGCATTGTTGTTGTTGTTGTTGTTGTTATAGTTTTCTTTTGTTGCTGCTTTTGCGCAAGGGTGACAACAAAACGAAATGTGTCAGACAAGGAAGACCGAGTGCTATGGTAAATCAAACACATGGGTCGCCACCACTTGGAGAACGAGCGACGCTTCTGTCACAAGTTCATGTTGACGCTTATTGTTACTTTGTTACAGACTGGGTAAACAGTGACCACTCATCTCACTTACGATTTGTGTATGAGTTCTGGGCGGGGCTTATAGGTTATGAGGGATCACACGCTTCCCTCACCAGCAGCTGAAAATGTGTTACCTATTGGTCAACAGTGGGAGGGGCCTGCGCAACATGATCGGTAGGAGGGACTACCTAACAACGACAGGTGATTGAATTATGACGGCTCGCCCACAGTGCCAACGCCAGGGACCAATGCACAATTTAAGACAAAACGAAATGGAGTCTCTAAGGTGGCCGTCTAAGACAGGTGTTATTGCTTGGTGTGATAGGGGTTGTGTGTTAAAATATGGTGACCGCGGCCGTGTTGGACAGGTGCCCGTTTTACACAGTTAAATTATATACAGAAAACGCAAGGGGGGGGGGGGA
>NW_004797577.1:393883-394998 GCF_000002075.1 Aplysia californica | reverse complement strand
GGGGGGGGGGGGATGAAAAGCGACCGTTTGCACAGGTGACCGTCCTATAGAGGTGGCCGTCAGGGTGCAGTCGAACCTGTGTAAGACGACCACCCATTGTCAAGGAGAAAAGTGGCCGTATAAGACAGGTGGCCGTCTTAGACAGGACTGATCAAGATGAAGAAAACAAACCCTTCCTTTCTGAGGTCCCAACCGAAGGTAAACGCATTGTTGTTGTTGTAGTTGTTGTTGTTGTTGTTGTTGTTGTTGTTGTTGTGCTACTTGCTGAATTAGTTGTCTTAAAGCCATTCCCAAAGGGGAGATATTGACATGTTCTTAGATGCATAGTAGAATTGTAAACGAGCTGATTTATCAATGTTATGCTCATACTGTGCCGGAACGACATAGGGGGAACTGCTGCTTTTTCTTTCCTCATCTTTACCATCGTCATTTTCCCCTACTTCTTTTGTGTGTTTGTCACCCTCTTGTGACCCGCTATTTCCGGGGTGCCTTGATAGTCGAACCAAACTTTATGCCGTCGAGGCTAGAAAGGTGAGCACAGTAAGCCTGAATCCCCGTTTGGACTTCTCTGTTGACGTGCACCCCTTGGCACTCTCATAACTTTATGCAGTTGCGAGTGTCGTAAACCCTTACTAAAACTAAAACAAAACCAAAAAACAAAGTTTCACTACCCACAATTCTCAAGACAGGTTTCTGCGAGCGTAGCGGTTAGGCGCCTCGTTGTCACACGCAAGAGACCCGGGTTCGATTCCCGAGTAGCCACACGATTTTTTTTATCGAGCATTAAGGTCTTTCTGAAATGATGTTGAATCCTTCTCAGCCTGGGTTGGCCCTGACAGGCAGTCAGGCAGGGTAGAAAGGCCGCCGCCTATGTTATTATCTAACTTGTGTCGACTTACTTTACTTTACTTGTATCCGCCGCTTATACCCTTTTGGGTGTCGCGGGAAGAAAGAGACGTCTCTCTGCGACCAGCCGGAGAGCTTGGGTCATGGGGATGCCTTGAGTTGTTCGTGTTTCCCTGACTCTTTCTATCCAGGTCTTTGTCGGTCGCCCTCTAGCCTTGTTGCCATCGAATTTTTTTAATGAAGGCACGTTGTGTAGTGTCGACAGGGGG
>NW_004797577.1:392153-393277 GCF_000002075.1 Aplysia californica | reverse complement strand
GGGGAAGAGAAGAGATTCGGACATGTTCCGACTGTAGTGACCCCAATACTGAGAACAAGGATTGACTTTCCTTCCTCGTGTGTCGATAGTTGTGTGTGGGGTGGGGGTGGGGGGGGGCTCTTCTATTTGACGCCCACCAGCCAGGTATCTTGAGACCAACTCGAGCTTTTGTGTCCAAACTTTCCTGCTTTGTATGCTCATGCAGCTGATTGATTTTTATGTTGTTTGTTTTGCATTTTAAAATATTTTTGGGGGGGTGAGGGGTGGCATTCTAGTCAGGTGACCGGATCACAAAATTCTTTTATGTTCAATACGTTTCAAGACCGGTTTAAAATAATATTTGACAAGGAACACCGGAAGGTCAATGTTTTGAACCTCAGAAAGGTTTGGGCTTTTTTTTAGGGGAGGGGGTCACAAAAAATCAGATTATCGATGCGAGCAAAAAGTAGCCAAATTAGGTCGAGTGGAGTCTCTTAAAACCAATAGAGAGAGTCAGGTGAAAAAAAACAGGCTACATCACATTAATCCTCCCTCAAGTTTGCGCTCTATAGTGCACCAGATATACGTCAGAGTTCACAGTCTAATTTTAGTAGAGGTTTTACAGCGCTTGCAACTGATAAGGTCATATGAGCACCAATCGGTGGATGTCAACAGCGAAGTCCAAACGGGGAATCAGGCTTACCCTGCTCACATCGCTAGCCTCAACAGCACAAAGTCTGCTTCGACTATCAAGACATCCCGGAAATAGCAGGTCACAAGAGAGTGACAAACATACAAAAGAAGTAGAAGAAAATGACGACAGTAAGGATGAGGAAAGAAAAAGCAGCAGTTCCCCCTATGTTGTTCCGGCACAGTGTGAGCCTGACATTGATAAATCAGCCCATTTACAATTCTACTATGAAAAGAACATGTTAATAGCCCCCTCAGTAGCACTGCCTTTGTTGGGGGGGTTATGGTCTATGCTGCTGTAATATTACACAAGTCTAAGGTCCAAAACAAAACGGTCAAACATGAACCTCATCTTTGACAATCAAAAGACGAGCACATTTTGCCCAACAATTTTTATATGAAGCAGCACTTTCCTAGATTTAAAAATATTTATTTATTTATGTATTTATTTATGT
>NW_004797577.1:389471-390498 GCF_000002075.1 Aplysia californica | reverse complement strand
AAAAAACTGATGACGAGCGGCTGATTTCATCGTGTCGTGGCTCACCTTTATTGATCCAAGTCTGCCACGTCAGAAATAATAATTGTGTGCGTGTATACCAAAGTAACGAGAGATGAGGAATGATGAGGACCACGGTATAACACGACCTCTTGTTACCAGCTACTGGGCTATGGATTTTTTGTTCCCCAGAGAGAAGAATAAATCCCCAGAGAGGAATATAATAATACACCGCGGGTCTAAAAAAAAGAGGACACGCATGTAAACGGCATATTATTTGAACTAGGGCATCTTATCACCAGTTTCAACAAAAATTCGAGAGAAAAAAAATTTCAAACAGGGGAATGTCACGTTAATTTGTTGGTATGAAGAAATCAAGGAAAATGTGGTGGAAAATATCACGTTTTTTTTTTGTCTCAACCAAAATTGAATGAAACGCAAAACTTTGTAACTTCTAAAAGAATGAACTAAGATATTATTATTGTTGTTCAATTGGTGTATTGAAGAACAAATCTGTTCCAAATTGATCAACTCAAAGAGTGAGCGACATACACAAAGGGAGACAATATCGGCATATAGACAGGGAGATGGTGTCGGTATACAGATAGGGAGACAATATCGGCATATAGACAGGGAGATGGTGGTGTCGGTATACAGATAGGGAGACAATATCGGCATATAGACAGGGAGATGGTGTCGGTATACAGATAGGGAGACAATATCGGCATATAGACAGGGAGATGATGTCGGTATACAGATAGGGAGACAATATCGGCATATAGATCGTATCTATATAAGAGACAGGGAGATCGTATCTATATAAGAGAAAGGGAGACAAGGAGGTAGTATCTATATAAGAGACAGGGAGATCGTATCTATATAAGAGACAGGGAGATAGTAAAAGACATACAGAAGGAGAGAAAGTGAGCGCAGAGACGGAGAGAGAGAGAGAGAGAGAGAGAGAGAGAGAGAGAGAGAGAGAGAGAAAGAGAGAGAGAGAGAGAGAGAACGAAACAAAAAGAGAGAAAAA
>NW_004797577.1:384545-385739 GCF_000002075.1 Aplysia californica | reverse complement strand
TACACACACGCACACACACACAGATTATCTCTAAACTTGAAAAGCTGATTTGCTCCTTCGGTCCTTCTCCTAACTCTGTGCTTCCAGTTGATGGCTGGTGACCTAGTTCCAGATTCCGTTTCGCAGAAAACATTCACCGTCCGCGTGTGCGTCGTTCGTATGTTGTTGAATCCTCCCTCCCATCCCCCTAAAGCCGCCCGCCCCCCTCTTCCCTCCCCTCCCACTCCCCTCCGTATATCTGCTGTGTGTGTGTGAGGGCGAGCAGTGTGCAGTGAATTGTGTGTGTGCAGTCAGTCGGCCAAGATAGATAGGCTGGACGAACCATCGATTCGTGGAAGACGTACACTTCCAATTTCGAACACACCAGCAGCACTCAGCAGCTGTCTTCTTCTTCTTCTTCTTCCTCTACTTGTTCCCATCGCCTCTCACTGTGATGTGCTGTCGGCTAGGCCAACCCTGCCCTGTTGTTTGAAACGACCTTCACGTCAGAGGCGTTTTGCTCGTCTGAGGAACACAGCAACAACACAGACACAGCACACAGCTCACAGTAAGTACATTGTAGGCTAGTTGTTGCATGTTGGGGGGGGGGGTAGGAGGTGCCCAGTTTGTCACAGGCCCAGTTTGTCATAATTACAGCACTTAAACAATGTAGTTATAACTGCAGTTTTTTTATTCTCCACCTTCAGATGGTGGTGCAGAGAAAGAAGTCCCTCTGAAATGTCAATTCAGCTTGTGTTGTTCAAATATTTCTTCCTTTTTGTATGCAAATCAAAGCAAATTTAAATTACTCTGTAAAATTTCAACAATGAATGAATGTTCTTTCGTTTAAAACAATTTGAAAACTAAAATTCGATTCATACAATGAATCAATCATTCATTTACTCTCGTTGAGAGTGTCGAGTGATAGCTTCCATCATGCAGGGCACGGTCAGGCCGGTGACGGTGACAGACTGGCAGGCTTCCTGTTCGCTGTTGTTTCCTGGTCTTGTTTCACTACGTCAAATGTGGCCCACATTTCCTTGTTCTGATCAACGCACAATCTACACACATACATGCACATACACATACACATACACACACATACACATACGTACATACACACACGTACATACACGCATACACATACATACACACACGTATACACACACAGACGCGCACATGAACCAAGACACACACACACACACACACACACAC
>NW_004797577.1:380829-382791 GCF_000002075.1 Aplysia californica | reverse complement strand
TCTCTCTCTCTCTCTCTCTCTCTCTCTCTCTCTCTCTCTCTCTCTCTCTCTTTCTTTAGATTCCAGACAAAAATATGTTTTTTAAATGGACAAAAAGGATGTGGAGCCAAAAAAAGAAAATTAGAAAACAATTGCCTCGAAAAATGCTGATTTCTTTGATTTCATTATTTTGACGAGCGGCTGATTTCCTTACGACGACACACACTTGTGTTTGCCATTGAACGTCGTCTTCGAAAAAAAGAAATTACAGGTTAGATATATTATATCTATATTATTTGTTTTTAAATTTTAGTAAGAGTTTTACGGCACTTGCAACACAATAATGGCATAATGGTATGCCTGCCGAAGTTCAGAGGTGTTACAAGAGAGTAGCAAACACAAAAAAGAAGGAGGGGAGATCAAGACAATAGATGTTTGATGGGCAAGAAGGAGGAGAGATCAGGGCGATAGATGTTTGATAGGAAAGAAATAGGGGAGATCAGTTTGATAGGAAAGTAGGCACAAACCACACCACAGCATTTACAATCACAATCGATGCTTCCAAGATGTCGTTTCGGTGGCATTTCTGGTTGACAATTAGTAAGGGTTGTTCTTGTCGCAGTTGCTTCCCTTAAAGCGTTAATTTGGTTTCAGTTTCAGTTTCAGTATTCCTTCGTGCATGTGTATGAATTCACACATCTTTCCTCTCAACTGTTTTTGTCGGTCTTTTCTTTTTCCCAAAAATGACGTCTGCTATGTGGATCTGCTTCTTCCAAAACAAAACAAAAACCCAAAAAAAATCTCAATTGAAGCATTATTGAGGCAAACAAACATGTCAGGTGGTGGGTTGGCGGGCACTTTGGTGGGTGTTACCTGTTGCCCCTCCATTTCTCATCATCATCCAGTGCCAGATCTGCGACAGACATCGGCAATCATGGTTCTCCATACATACATTTGCTCGGATGCTCTTACAAAAGCTACGTTTCCCTGATCTTTCCCTGTCACCCATATTTTGTTTAGGTTCCCCAAGTAGGTTGTTCTGGGCCTACCCCAAGGAGTTTGCAGTAACCCTACCCCTGCCTCGTTTACCCTCAATCCTGTCTGTTCAAGACCCTTATTATGTCAATTTCTATAATAATAAATAATAATAAATGACATTTACATGTATCGCTCGTCCCCGAATCAAGTACACAGGCTCCGTGGGTTGTTGACGGG
Organism: Aplysia californica; assembly: GCF_000002075.1. Classification (NCBI taxonomy): domain Eukaryota; kingdom Metazoa; phylum Mollusca; class Gastropoda; order Aplysiida; family Aplysiidae; genus Aplysia; species Aplysia californica. The sequence goes on along the minus strand of NW_004797577.1, from coordinate 381,597 downwards.
TGTTCTGTTATGGTTTGCTCCTTCTTTCTTATCAAACAACTATCGTCTTTATCTCTCCTCCTTCTTTGGGTTTGTTACACTTACTCTCTAGTCACACCTCGAATCTTCGGCACTTATATGACCTGATTGAGTTGCAAGTGCTGTAAAACTCTTAACTCTTACTAAAATTAGAAGTACATGTACGCAGTAGGCTCCAAGCTTCTATCAAACATCCGTCCTCTTTTATATCTGATTTCTCTTCCTTCTTTCTTCTTACTGTTTTGGTTTGTTTTCTTCGTTGTTGTTGTTGTTGTTTGGGGGGTGCTGTTGTTTTGGGTTGTTGGTTTTTTTAATTAATTTTTTTTTCTTTTTTTTTTTTTTTTTTTTCTTCTTTTTCTTCTTCTTCTTCTTCTTCTTCTTCTTCTTCTTCATTACGTTCCCCTACTCGATCTCAGGGATTGTCAACTGCTTCTTCTTAAACCTGCAGTGCAACTGATTTTTACGTATGTGACCGTTTTACCTACTTCGTAGGGCCCTAGCCTTCAGGCAGCCACATTCTGATTTCAAAGGTACTCTATGTTTTTATACTGAAAAGAGTACTTTCAGTTTTGGAAAGAATTAATTCTGAATTGTAACTTGAAAATAGAAATGAAAGTTGTATTGTCAGAACAGGACCAGAGAACAGGAAAGGAAGTGGGAGAAGAGAGTTTTACAGAAGAATTCGTTCATCATCTGACCGCTACATATTGAATGAGAGGCAAACACCGTACCTTTAGACCGTAATAGACC
>NW_004797577.1:376161-377562 GCF_000002075.1 Aplysia californica | reverse complement strand
TTTGCTTTTTTTTTTTTTAACCGAGTATCTCTGCAGTCTTTCTGTCGGGATGCTGTATCCCTCTGAGCCCGGGTGGGCCCTGACAGGCAGGGTCAGAAGCCCGCCTCCTAAATGATCGAACTTGTGTCGATGGGGGCGTAAAAACACGTACTTTTTTCCCTGTCAGAGGTGACAGTGACAGTGACAGTGACAGTTGGCGGAGTTCCAGTTTCTGTTTCAGCACAACGATTTGTACGGAGGCGAAAACAAACATGCTTAGTTTAATTGTCTTCTGATTTGTAACTGAACATGTTTGTAAAAGAAAGATAATGGTGTGTGTGGAATAGTAGCATAGGCGGTGCTACTGACTGAAGTGTCTGTAGGCCATTCCCAAAGGGGGATATTTACATGGTCTTATGCACAGCAGAATTGTTAATGGGCTGGTTTATCAATGTCATGCTCATACTGTGCTGGAACAACACAGGGAGAACTGCTACTTTTTCTTTCCTCATCCTTACTATCGTCATTTTCCCTCTACTTCTTTTGTGTATTTGTCCCTTTCTTGTGAACTGCTATTTCCGAGACGCCTTGATAGTCGAAGCAGACTCTGTGCTGTTGAGGCTAGAGAGGTGAGCAGAGTAAGCCTGATTCCCCGTTTGGACTTCTCTGCTGACATCCACCCCTTGGCTCTCATATGACCTTATACAGTTGCGAGCGCCGTAAAACCTCATCTAAAACTAAATTGATCACTTTGGCAGTGCTAAATAGTTAGGTCTTGTTTGTTTGAACTGATAACCGATTGTACAGTGCATGGCCATCAATTCTCTCACCTCTAGCGCGTCTTTGTCTCTGATGGTTAACCGTGGAGAGATAGATAACGCTATCTGTAGCATTGACAGGTCGAGTGAAGGAACGCGACGAACAATAGGCTCAAATAAATGGTTTTATCTATGTCTTTGATAACTCACTCCATTGTCAATAACAAGCTCAAGCACGGGTCTGTATAGCCATATGATATAATCATTATAATATTATACGTACATTATTTATAATTTGTCCCTTGTGGGTGGGTGGTTGGAGGACGCCACAGGTTTGTTTAATTTCTTTTCTTTCCTTCTGTTGTTTTTATCTGTCTGTCTGTCTTATTTTTCCCGCAGCACTAAATAACCGTTATTGTGTCAATGTACCTCTCTTTACTAAAAAAAACCCCAAAAAAACAAACAAAAAACAAGAAAGGCATCTCTTGTGATTATGTTTGTTATTTCTTGGGGAAAAAGTGCCTTTTTGTGGGTTGGAGTCTTAAGAATTTTCAAAATTATAATGTTGTGTACACTTAAGATTATTATTGTTTATATTGCTGCTCATTGATATTATGCATGTGATTGTAAGCCTACGTGTGTATGCATGTGTGTGTGTGTGTGT
>NW_004797577.1:372078-374306 GCF_000002075.1 Aplysia californica | reverse complement strand
TCCTGTAACAGTTATCCCCCTTCTGTCCCTCAGATCGTTCTCCCGTACTCGGGACACATCCCCGGAGGCATCAGTGTCGGCACGGATGTGGTCATCAGCGGCCGGGTGCCCCACAGCGCCAGTGTGTGAGTATCCACTGATACAGGATCTTTTGATACTTCCATGATACACTTCCCAGGCACCATCTTTTAATACTTCCATGATACACTTCCCAGGCACCATCTTTTGATACTTCCATGATATACTTCCCAGGCACCATCTTTTGATACTTCCATGATACACTTCCCAGGCAGGATCTTTTGATACTTCCATGATACACTTAATGAACGTCTGTGGTGTGGCAGTTATACCCCGTGCCCATTGACAAGATATGATCAGGTCTGATCGGTTCGGTTTGGTCGCCGGGGCTAGCCAGATTTTCCTCCATGGAGAGTGAGAAAAGCTACCACCATGGCATAAACCAAACGAAAGTGACGATGACCTTCAAGAACAGTGAGGTTTGCTTTCAGGGCCGTGAGTCAGGTCATTGGTGTGAGGCAGGGGTTTATTTATAGTGTGCCCGGAAGTCGACAGAAACTGAACTGAACCAAACCAAAGCTGATCCTCCAATGAGTACCGCCTATTGGGTGCTCCACTGTTACACACAGGAGGCCCAAGTTCAATTCCGGAGTGGGGAGAATTTTTATCGGGTATCTTTGTCTTTCTGCTGGGGTATTGTATCTCTTTCAGCTCAGGTTGGATCCACTGACAGGATCCTAAATTTAATTATCTAAATTGAATGGATGTAATTTTTTTTTTTTATATTGTACACTTTTTAGTTTGCCTTTGAAGTCAGAGCCTCATCTGTCATTTCTAGCATCTTTGGTGCAGGGGTTAGGCTCTTATGGAAAAAAGCGAAACTAGAAAAATGTAGGGCTTTCTCGTTTAGAAAACGCAAATGATTTGTGTCTTTTTCAGAATCAGTTTGCACCAAAATGTATTTGTGTCTGTAGAAGTTCAGTTTTACACCAAAACATTTCCTCAGCCAGCTGCTACATTAATTATAATAAGTCGATACCAAGCTCAAAATTCAGATTTTTTTTTTACTGCCATTTCTTTATCTGTGTTTCCTTGTACTGAAGAAACAGTCTTTTTGAAATTCAATTTCTACATATTGAAAAAAAAAAAAGCAAGAAAAAAACCGAAACAGAATATAGCTTTGTTAAAAGAATAAAACAATAAAACAGTTGTGTTTTTCTCTCTCCTGAAAATCTTTACTTTCTAGACTTAGAACATTTTAAATAAACTAAAAAATAATAAACTACACTTTTATTTGTTCCAGAAGGGCACTTTGTTCTACAATAGCAAACATACACACATAAATACTCAACTTTAAAACGTACAAACATAAATACATACATGCATACATACTTACTCAAATACACACTATTAGTAATACTATTACACAAATACAGAACAGTTTACAACCATGCCACTGTCGGTCGCCACCGTGCAGCGCCCTGTATTTTGAGCTAGAACTGTCGTGTCTTGCTCAAGGACACACCCCAGTGGCCACCCATCTGATCCCCGTTTCACCGACACCCGCTTGACATTGGGTGAGTCTAAACTCACTACTTACCTAGCCACCGGAGCCCCCGGTTAACAGCTTGTCAATGATGTGTGTTTCTTTTAACAGTTTCAGTCTGAATCTGTGCGTGGGTCCGACCTATAACCAAGGCTGCGCCCTCCACTTCAATCCTCGCTTCGACCAGAATCAAGTGGTGAGGAACCACATGCAGGGAGGTAACTGGGGCACGGAGGAAACACACGGAGGATTCCCATTCCGACGAGGCATGGGCTTCGAGATACACATGAAGGTCACACACCAAGGATACAAGGTAGGACTGGTGGAAGATTCTGGAAGTTGTTGGGGAATGGAAGGGGGAATAGACACACTCACACACACGTACACTCGCAAATGCGCGTGCATACACACACACTTGCACACACACATTTGCACGTGCACTCACTCACACATACACACACACACACACTTGCACACACACACACTTGCACACACACACACACACACACACACACACACTTGCACACACACACACGCACGCACACAAAGTTAGACCAGAGCAGGTGAATCTGGAATAGGAAAAAATGGCACTGGACCTCTATCTTGTCTAGTCCTTTATGTCCCTTTTTGCATCAGCTGTTTTATTCTGTCTCTCCTTTCTTAT
>NW_004797577.1:368739-371472 GCF_000002075.1 Aplysia californica | reverse complement strand
CCTCCCTCCCTCTCTCACCTCCCCTCCCTCCCTCCCTCCCCTCTCTCACCTCCCCTCACTCCCCACAGATCACCATCAACCACAGACACTTCTGCGACTTCCACCACCGACTGCCCAAAGAAAGCGTGCAGTATATATACATCGAGGGCGACCTCCAGGTGAACTTCATCCAGTTCCGCGGTGGCACCAGCGTGAGTTGTTTTTTACTTTATCATCATCATCATCATCATCATCATCATCATAATCATCATCATCATCATCATCATCATCATCATCATCGTGTTCATATCATTATAATCATCATCGTCATCATTGTCATATCATCATCATCATCATCATCATCATCATCATCATAATTGTCATATCATCATCATTGTCATTGCCATATCATTATTATAATTATCATATCATCATTGTCATATCATTATAATCATCATCTTCATCATCATCATTAATAACATCAACATTATTATTATCATCATCATCATCAAAATCAAAAGGGGGTGGAGGGGGGAGGGTCACACAGGTCACTTAAAATCAGTACCAGCTTGTTCATGCAGGTAACATAGATGAATGAATGCCATGTAAAGTGCAACCATATGATGTGTCTTCTTCTTCTTTCCCGTGGTTGGGGCAACCGTGGGGGCACCACTGCATCTGACAACCAGCTCTCGCCATTTCTCTCTGTCCTCTGCTTTCCTCAGATAGTCACCCATCGTCTTTTCTGTCCACTCTGTAATGTTGTCCTCCCATCTCCTTCTCTGCCTTCCTCTCTTTCTCTTTCCTTGTACGGTTCCTTGTAGGATTATTTTGGCAAGTCCTGTAGATTTTGTGACATGCCCATACCATTTTAATTTTCGTCTCTTCACTGTGGTCAGTTAAACAGGTTTGATTCATTGTGTTCGGAACAGTCACTCATTGGGTGGTCTATTAGTTGTAGATGTTCCTGGTTTTAATATTCAGCATTCTCAAGTTGGAATTTTAATTTTAAAGTTTCATTTGTAATGGTTTTTCACCCATTTCGATTATCCAATCAAAGAACTGAGGACCTGTGGGTGGTTGGCAGGTGCTCTGGTGTGGTTTGCTCCTCCTTTCCTCTCAAACATCTATTGTCCTGATCTCTCCTCCTTCTTTTTTTTGGTGTATGTTACTCTCTTGTAACACATCTATTCTTAGGCCCTTCTATGACCTTATTGTGTTGCAAGTGCCGTAAAACTCTTACTAAAACTGACCTGAGGACCCAGCTCCTATATTTCCTTGTTCTGTTATCTGGATACCCGGAGGTGTCATCTCTGTCTCAGAGGTTGATGTTTAATGACCTGCTATTGCTTACGGTCACAAGCTGCCGTTGTGTACTCTGTCATAATAATTTACATATATATATGTATTCTCTTGTAGTGGCTTTAAACCAGTGCCAGCCCACCGTGGGAGGTTGGGGAGTTTAGCGGGAGTAGTCGGCGATCAGTGAGAGTAATTTACAAGCAGGTCAAGCACTCAGTAACAGAGACCTCGAGACAGCTTTTGTTTTGGTGGCAGTCGTTGTGTGTCCTTCTGTAACTGCTTTAGGCCACTATAGTGTGTGTGTGTCTGTGTGTGTGTCTGTGTGTCTCTGTGTGTGTATTTTGGTATAATATGTGTAAATGAAGAAATATATTTATGATCATTCATGACTATGATCACACTTCATTGTACAAATAGCATTTCCCTGTGAAGGCAGATGATGTTAACTCTTTCTGTCATCCTTATTTTCTCTTTGTTTCACATTGTTTTCACCTTAATTTGACCTTGTTTTCACTTTTTGTTCACTTCACACTTTGTCTTTCCTCAGGTTCCAACTCCTGCCTTTCCAGCAGTTCCCGCGGTGAGCTGAAACTTTCTTCCAAAAATTTTGGTTTTGTAGTTTTCTCAATAGAATTAGCCTTGGTCATTTCATAGCTCAAAGTAGTTGAAAGATTGGTGAAGTTAATGTATTTATTTTAGTTAACTTGAAGTAAGCTGGAAAGTTGTGGGGGAGGGGGGGGGGGGTTAATACTTTATCTTTAGGTCCTTCAAATAATGTCTGACAGGATTATACAGGTGGACGTCTTACAGTATCGTTGTAATGTGGAGAAAAAAACTCTCCACAAGGGCAGAAAATTGGAAGTGGCATTTGTACAAGTGATCATCTGAAACAGGTGTCAGTTAGAGCAGGTTCAACTGTATTTCATATACAATATATGTATATTATATTTTTTTCTTTCCCTTGAACACTAAACAATGACCTGTGGACTACAGTACCAGCCAGCAGCACCAAGCTACCCCCCAGCCCCAGCAGTAAGTCTCCGTCTTTGCTTCTTCGCACGCTGTTTCTTCCAATTTTTTATTTTTTTAAAATAATTTTTTTCGCTTGCTTTCATTCCTAGCTTTTAATGAAATCTTTCTAAACAGCAACAAAGTTAAAGTTACTCTGCTGGTCAAAATACCTTGCATGTTTTTACCTCAATTTCCTTTTCTGTTACCAGTTTTATGAAGAAAAACTGTGCGAGATAGCGAGTTAGCGAGTTAATGAAGAAAACCTGTAAAAAGATTTTTCAAAATGATTAAAACAGCTGATAAATGAAAACTTTTTAAAGATGAACATGCTTATACTGTTAGTAAGGAAGCTTCTTGCCCCCAAATTGTTACTTTGCATTTATCTTGTCTGCTTTTTGCTTGATTCAATTTATGTCCTTGTCTCTCCCCCCACTCCATCTT
>NW_004797577.1:354026-368639 GCF_000002075.1 Aplysia californica | reverse complement strand
GAGAAGGCTAGGTGTAGATCTTTCCTACCAGAAGATCAGGGGTGTGGCAGAAAGACAGCAGTAAGGAGGAGCCAAGGAGTAGCAGTAGAAAGGCTGCAGAAAGTGTCAGGAGCCCAGAGGAGGGGGAAAAGGAGGTGAGGGGCAGAAAGAGGAGACGAAAGCAGACGACAGAACATTTCAAGACAGAGGGAAAGAATGTGAAAGAAGACAATTTCAGAGAAGAATTTTTTTCGGTCGCTACCCGGATTCGAACCCGGGACCTTAGAATGAGAGGCCAACACTTTAACCTCTAGGCCACGAGAGTCCCCCCTGGCGACCACAGCTGATAGTTCTCTCCCTCTCTCCCTCCCCCTCCCCCCCCCTATTCCCCTCCTCTCTCCCCTCTCTCTCCTTCTCCCTCTCTCTCCCCTCTTCTCTTCTCTCCTTTCCCCCCCCCACTCCTGCCCCTACTCCCCCACCAGTACCCGACCGGACCCAGCTATCCCCCTGCACCAGCTGTAAGTGTTTCTCGTCAAACCTTCATGTTGTGTCCGGTCTTATTCGTCAAACCTTCATGTTGTGTCCGGTCTTATTCGTCAAACCTTCATGTTGTGTCCGGTCTTATTCATCAAACCTTCATGTTGTGTCCGGTCTTATTCATCAAACCTTCTTGTTTTGTCTGGTCTTATTCGTCAAACCCTCTTGTTTTGTCTGGTCTTATTCGTCAAACCTTCATGTCTTATTCGTCAAACCTTCTTGTTTTGTCTGGTCTTATTCGTCAAACCTTCTTGTTTTGTCTGGTCTTATTCGTCAAACCTCCTTGTTATGTCTGGTCTTATTCGTCAAACCTTCTTGTTTTGTCTGGTCTTATTCGTCAAACCTTCTTGTTGTGTCCAGTCTTATTCGCCAAACCTCCTTGTTGTCTACGGTCGTGGGTGGTTGGTGGGTGCTCTGGTGTGGTTTGCTCCTTCTTTCCTTCCAAACATCTGTTGTCCTGATCTCTCCTCCTTCTTTTTTGTGTATGGTTGCTTTCTTGTAACATCTCTAATCTTCAGCACTTATATCTTTACCTTATTGTGTTGCAAGTGCCGTAAAACTCATACTAAAACTAAAGAAAGGCACTTCACGGTCACACACAGGAAGCCAGACTTTGATTCCTGTACAGAGAATTTTTTATTGAGTTTTTCTCTGTCTCTGTCATAGGATGTTGTATCCCCTTCCGCCAAGTTTGGAACCGGTGTGTCAAATCGTAATGATTTGTGGAAGGCTTTTCTTTGTGCTGTATTTTAACAAGTATTTTTACCATCCTTGCAACATCTATTTCTTTCCTAATTTAGAACACAAAACAGATGGAGGACAACTGTCGATTTGAACTGAAAGTGTAATAGGCCATTGAGTCATTTTGGGGGGTTTTGAAAAAATCAAAGACAAAGACGCTGTCACAGACGCTACACACCTTGCTCAGGGCCAAAACTTGCACCTCCCCTCGACACCCCAAGGATACCAGAGGAAGGAAAAAGTAAAAAGTAAAGTAAAGAAAAAGAGCGCCCCTTTAATCAGAACCAAGACTTGGACACTTCATATTTTTCAAATTAACATTATATTGGAAGGAAATAACGAAATAGAATGACCTCTGTGGTCTCAGATGCCTCTCGACGTGTTTATTCAAAATCTGTTTTACTTGGATACTCACAGTAATTGACGTGAGCAAATATTATTTTGAACGACGCTGACAATATTTTCTCTCTGCTTGCAGTACCCACCGGCCCCAGCGTACCCATCAGGAGGTGTTGGGCCAATCTACAACCCGGTGAGAAATATGGGGTATTGTTTGACATCAAGCATTTGTTTGTCAAAATAGATTTAGTGAAATCGAAGAAACCGACATTTTTTTTCCGCATGTCGGGCAATTTGTATTTAATTGCTTATAACCTTTTAATTCCATTTAAAAACAAGTTTCTTGAGGATATTACTTTAAAATATTGATCAAAGGCACGGAAAAAGGAAATTTTCTGTTTCTAAAGACTCTAAGATGTTGGAAGTCACCTAATTTTGGCGGCCATTTTCTTGTTAATTTTAACTCTGACACCAAGTGACCCCTACCTCCTATCACAATTATCTCGACTTCTATTCAAGGCAGATTGGTATTTTATCATCAAACGCAAGGCAAATGAATATGCTTTTAGATGATGCCAATAACTCTGAATGTCCCCAAAATCGACAAGCACCTGATTCCACCACATTCTGACACAAAAAAATCAGGACTGCTGTTTTTGTATGGTTTGTGAGACAAATGGAAGAATGCAGACTTGCTGTGTAAGTTATGATAATTATTTGCAATGACAAAGAGAAAGGGGAATATTGTCTGCCAGTTGTAACTAGAAGTCTTGTCTTGTACTTGTTTCAAGCTTTCTTTACGACAGTAAAAGCTAAGCTGTATTTTTTAGCCTATAACAATTTACAATTACAATTTTTGCAACTGTATATAATGATTGAGGCATCGTGGTGACATCAGGCGCTCGTCAAAATCAGGAAATTGAAGAGAAGGGCATTTTTCTTCCCCTTTGGCAATTTTTATAGATTTTTTTGTGTTTTGCTCAGTACTTTTAATGTCCATTTAAAAACAATTTACTGTGTTACAATTTTACTTTAAAAACGTTGATTTAAGATACAAAGACTGTAAATTTACAGTTTCCAAGGACTCTTGAGCTTTGGAAGTCACCAGACTTTGGTGACAATTTTCTCTATAATTTTACCTGTGAAACCAGGTGACCCCCACCTATTTCAATCCAAAATATCTCGACTTCTATTGAAGATAGAAGGGTAATTTTTTCATTGAAAAAAAGACAGATGAACAAGTTTTGAGATGACCAATAACCCCATATGCCCCAAAAAGTGACAAGCATCTGATTCCACCGCGTCGTGACACATATCGTTACTACTTTTTCAGCCAGTGCCATTCACCACAGCCATCCCTGGAGGCGTGTACCCCGGGAAAATCATCTACATCACAGGAATACCTAACCCTAACCCTAGCCGGTATGTGGCATGTGTAGTGTGTGAGGGGTGTCCGACAAGTCCTAACCCTGACTATGAAGGAAGTGAGCTAGAAAGTTGAAATTTGACACCCACATTGGTGTACTTCTGAAAAGAGTCAATCTGAAAATTGACACAGTTTTGATATTTTGTTTGACCTTCAAAAGTCCTTGAGCTTGTTATGACTTTAAATTAGACTAAAACCATTCCTCCACTGCGTATATAAACCCTGATCTTTATCACTATGGAAACGTCCTTTGAGAATTTGTTTTCAGATTTGGCAGAAGGAAAAAGTTGAAGGATGAATTAAAAATGTGGGTGGGGAAGAAATTTATTTACGCCTCTGCTTCGCTGTCTGTGTTGTCCTCACGGCTCTGTGCACTGGAGCATTGTCATGCAGCAGGAGGAAGTTTTCCCACAGCTTCCCTCGTATTCTGTTTTGTTTTAGTAAGGTTTTACGGCGCTCGCAACTGCATATAAAGTCATATGAGTGCCATTTCCTTGTATTCAAGAAGTACCTTCTTTAAAAGTGCTCTCAAGCTCAAACCATGCAACAGAACTTTCCAAGACTTCACATGCAGTGTTCTAGAAACATAATAATTATGAATCGCATACTGCAAATGTCATTGTTGAACAAGAATTCCTTCATAGTCAGGGGAAATAGACTTCTTGTACACCCCTAGTAAAATGTTAGTGAGACAATTTCACCGCATTTTGTTCTTCTGATTTATGGTGACCATAGATGGCTGCTTATCATCGTAAAGAGGTGTTTTATAATGTGTGTATTACATGAGAATATGTTGCCTCTGAATAAATAAAATCAAAAGTTCTTGAACTTAAATTTGAGGGTTTAACTTGCTGAAAGTTGGGCTAGAAAGGTTTTTTCATTAGCTGGCTTCACCAGAAGCAAGTATGCATGTTTATAGGCCTTTAGTGAAATTGTGGTGGTATGAGGACTGCTAAAAAAACAAAAGAATTGTAACTTTATCCTAATCCTGAGTTGTTTTTCTTTTACGAGCACTTTCTGTTGTGCAAAGCATTTTGAAGTGAGGAGATGTGTTGTTTGTAAAGGCCAAACAATTCTAAAATTTTCTATGAGGGAAATAATTTTCTGTAAAGAATTTTGTGCTACAAATGGTCTCTTTTAAGGACCTACGGTCTAACCCAGGTTTCGGGTGTTTTCAGAAATCTTGACCTTCACCAAAAGTGGGCATATTGCCCTACCTATAGGAGAAGTTTGGTTTCATTGGTGTGTATATTTGTTTGGTTATAGAGAAAACTCTCTTTGTCTTTTAAAGGAACTGAACAAGGGTCCAGAAACTTTACCTTCGATTTTCTCGAAACAGCATTTTTCGGGATAGCCCCCCCTTGTGCTTAAAAGCGACCAAATTCAAGACAAACCGACTCAACCTTTGCGTTCACCGCTTATGTTTTTTCCCCCCTCCAGTTTCACAGTAAACATCATGTGTGGACCATCAGAAGGCTACGACATTTCCCTGCACTGTGACGTTCGCTTCAATTACGGAAATGACTACAACATGGTGATTCGTACACACATGCAGGGAGGCAACTACGGGCCGGAGGAGAAGCATCAGAACTACTTCCCCTTTGTTCCCAACGCCAGTTTTGAGATGATGATTTTGGTGGAACAAAACGGCTTCAAGGTAAATGTTCTAGTTGTGTGTAGTTTTGACAATAGTTTTTCAGCTCACACAACTCCTCTAGGTCATATAAGTGCAGAAGATTAGAGATATTACTAGGGACATAGGAAGAAAAGTGTTGTTAGTGTCAAAGACAGACCTCTCAAGTCAGTTTAGTTTTAGTTTTAGAAGAGGTTTTACGGTGCTCGCAACTGCATAAGGTCATATGAGCGCTAGAAGATTAGAGGTGTTACAAGAGAGTAACAAACAAAAAAGAAGAAGGGGAGATAAAGACGATAGATGTTTGATAGGAAAGAAGGAGGAAATCACACCAGAGCAACCGCCAACCACCCACTCTCAAGTCTGTGAATGTCCCACATTCAGGTATCAGCGATAGGGAACTGTGTTTGGTTTCTGTTGTCAGATCCCTATTCTTTCCGATGCTTCACGTTTGAGACGGTCAGATTGTGGAAGTTTAAAACTGGCGACAGGAACAGATTAATAAAGCACATGAATACAGACATTTCAGTCGTTTTTAAACCTGGCTTGTGGTCAGTAGTCAGAATGAAGATAGATATATAACAAAAATGAATGCTGGTCATGAAGATTATTAAGTTTAAATTCTAACAGATGTCAAAATTGTCAAGGAGCAAAGCTGTTGGAAACAGGGGGCTGGGGTCTTACCCAATCACAGTGTCGTAATAATGCTAGGATGTACAATAAACACAAGATGGGGGGGGAGAATGGGAAGTGGCCGTTTTTACCTGTAGGTGATTGTCTTATACAGGTCGTGTTTAAAGGAAGTCGGTGTGTGGTTGGCGGGTCTCTGGTGTGGTTGACTCCTTCTTTCCCATCTAACATCTATCGTCTTTATCTCTCCTCTTTCTTTTTTTGTGTTTGTTACTCTCTTGTAACACCTCTAATCTTCAGCACTTATATGACCTTATTGTGTCGCAAGTGCCGTAAAACTCTTACTGAAACTAAAAACTAAGAGCAAGTCGGACTGTAACTGTCTTTTCTTTCTCGGTTTCAGATTGCAGTAAACAATCAGCACTTCACCGAAATGTACCATCGCATCCAGCCAATCCAGCGAGCTACGCATGTGAGTGTCAATGGAGACCTGCGACTGTCTCAGGTTCGCTTCCAGTGATTCTGTCAGTGCCTGAGACCTCCAATCCTTGATTTCACCAAAGATTGTTCATTTGTTATACTGGGAGAGGACTCCCAAATGCAAGATGCGACAGATTCACACAAAGGCAGACACCGCTGGGTGCGTGTTTGTCAAGGCTTTAACTTTAAACTGCACCAACCAAATAACGTCACCAGAAAGTGAGAAAATGCAACAGATGGTTTTTCTCTTTGGAGTTTTGTTTTAACTGTTTTTGTATTAAAAATGTCTTTCTTTGGAGATTAAAAAAATCGTTAAAGGCTTCTAGTCTTTTGTCATGCCCCATGCTGTCATTTCAAGATTCATTTTGATTTCTCAAAGGATTGTCAAAAAACTGTTGTCAGTGGAGAAATGTAAGAGGACACGGGGTAGTAGTTGGGTTCTTCTTTTTTTTTTTTTTTGAAGTTAATCGTGACTTTTTTGTCTTTATTAATTTCATTAGACTTGTTAAAAACGTTTCATATTTCCTGTCTGTGATTGCACCATGTTGTTGTTTCATGCAAACTTTTGTCATAAACATACACATACTACACATACCAGTACTTACTTCCATTGACAAGGATCATATTTCTTTAGCAATTGTCTCTTGTTCTGCTTTGTGTGTGTCAGTCGTAGACTACTTCATAAGTTGCTGGATTCACTTAACGCATTTCTCAGTAAGAATGCTGTGTACTCATTTTTGTAGTAGCTATGCACATTTTGGAGGCTCATATTTTGAGTTGAATACATACCTTTGTTGTTGTCATGTATCTGATCTTATAGATCTATTTTTGTTAGTTACAGATTGGTCACTTTTTATAAGGATATTAGTACACAACATTTATATATATATATATATATATATAGCGTTCAACCCTGAGCAAAGAACCCATGCTTTCAATACTTTCATGTGACATGACAATCGTAGCCTGCTTTTTCCTGAAGCTGTAACCTCACTGTGACCCCCGTCATGTGCTGGGAAACATGCACAAGGTCAAGCTCTTTCGAAGTAGGGGGGCTTTACTTTACTTTTACCAGAAGCTGTAACCTCACTGTGACCCCCGTGATGTGCTGGGAAACATGCACTAGGTCAAGCTCTTTCGAAGAAGGGGGGCTTTACTTTACTTTTACCAGAAGCTGCAAAGTGAGGGAAGAACGAACCGGGACTGAAGGGCAAACATGGTTCAGAGGTCAAGTTTTCTGATTCGCGGTGCTGTGCATCTTGAGGCACATTATGTGAGAGATATAGATATATATATATATGTGTGTATGTGTACTGATACAAAGCCATTGCTCAAATCAAAACCCTTTCTTGAAGCTATAGTCACTCTTTCCTGTGACACTGAGGAATGGAAGAATGCGAGGCTTACACTGGTGTATATATTTATAACATTTGTCTGTTGTGAATCAAAGTCGATTCCATTGTCAAGATGCACTGAAAGCTGGCAATGTAAGAGGATGAATAAAATGTTGTTGACTTAACGTGAGGCTTTTGTTTTTTTAGTAGTTTAGTAAGAGTTTTACAGCATTCGCAACTGCATAAAGTCATATGAGCGTGCGAAACAAGTTAGTTTTATTTGCAACAGTTCACTGCACGGCCTGATTTTGGTCAATGTTTCTAACTAAAATGTTAAAAGGCTAAATATTTGAGGTAGATAAATTCTTTTTATATTTATTCAAAATAACTTTTTAAATAACTTTTAAAAATTTAGCTACGTTTTTTCGTGAATCTTTTGTGACCAGAGGTGGTTCTACAGGTTTTGAGAATATAATGATTGTGATTATTTTATGCCCTGATCAACCTAGATTAGATCATTCAGGAGGCGGGCTACTTCAACCCTGCTAGTTATCAGGGATTAACCAGGCCATAGTCAGATATAACATCCCAGCAGACAGACAGGCTGTGGAATCAACCATTGCTTGGAACCGCCAGCATCTACACACTATGAGATGTGCTTCTTCAGGCAGGGGACGGAGCGCTTATGGGAATGCCCCTTGTGCAGTGATGTCGGTCTTTCACACAAGTAACTAGTGCATGTAATAAATATCCCAGCTGCTGACAAACAGATCTACAGATGAACCTGTCTAAGACAACCATCCATTGAGATGGAGGGAAATGGTCGTCTTAAGCAGTCTGTCCTCTTGGACTGTGTCGCCTTAATAATATGTGTCATGATGCAGTGGAATCAGGCGCTCGTCAATTTTTGGGCATGTGGGGTTATTGGTATCACCTGAAAGCTTATTCATTTGCCTTGCTTTTTTTTTCAAAAATACCTATTTATCTTCTAGTCGATATATTTGTCGTTGAAAGAGGTGGGGTAGCATGGTTTCAGGGTAAAATTAGCGAGAAAATGGCCGCCAAAGTATGGTAACTTCTATAGCATAAGAGTCCCTGGAAACTGATTACTTACAGATTTGGTGCCATTAAACAATGTTTTCCAGTAAAATTCCCGTGGAAATGGGTTTTTATATGAATAAAAAAAGGTACACCCCCCCCCCCCAAAAAAAAATAATTCAATAATAACTGACAAGCTGGAGAAAAAATACCTGTTTCTTCGATTTTATCATTTTGACAAGTACCTGATTCCACAACAATGCGTCACATATATATAGAGAGAAAAAAACGTCACAGGGTAATGACCAGTGGTCGTTTTTACAGGTGTTTGTCTTAAACAGGTGATCATAAGAGCAGATTCGATATATACACTTAGAATTCCAAAGATGATGATGATGAATGATGATGATGACAATGTAGATAATTTTATAGAGGGCCTACTCCCGCATACACATAGCTCTAGGATAAACCCAAGTACAAAAAAATGACTGCAAATAAATATATATAAGCTCATATGAATGAAGAAATTACATAGATGTACACACACACACACACACACACACACACACACACACACACACACACACACACATACGTACGTGTGTCAGTTATATTGTGTGTCACAGAGAGAGAGGGTGTGTGTGTGTGTGTGTGTGTGTGTGTCAAAGAGAGAGAGAGAGAGGGGGGGTAGTAGGTGTATGTGTGTGTGTGTCAGAGTAAGAAAGAGAGTGTGTGCGTAAGTGTATGTGTGTGTGTGTGTTTGTGTTTGTGTTCATGTGCGTGCATGTAGGTGTTTGTGTGTGTGTGTGTCTGTCTGTCCCTCAGTTTGGGCACCAGTAGAGCTGGTTTCGCTAAGGCCGCTGTTTACTTTTCCCCTCTTCAACTTCAAAGGATAGGGAGTTGAGAGTAGTGAGGTTTGTGACGTCATTCTAACCGACAGTCATGACGTGCGTAAGTCACCCACGCCACTCACAGAACATAATAATATACGTGGGTGGTTGGCGGGTGCTGTGGTGTGGTTTGCTTCTCCTTTCTTATCAAACATCTACCGTCCTTATCTCCCCCTTCTTCTTTTTTATGTTTGCTACTCTCTTGTAACACCTCTATTCTTCTGGCGCTCATATGACCGTATGCAGTTGCGAGCGCCGTAAAACCTCTACTAAAACAAACAAACAGAACATAATATATACGAGGGGCATATCAATTTAAGTTGTTGGGTTTTTTTTTACCTGACCATGAAGGAATAAAAGTAGAAAGCTGAAATTTAGTTCTAACCTTAATCTGTCTCTACGTAGTCGCCTCCTATAGTTATACATTTTTGCCATGTGTGTATGACCTTGAAAATACCTTAAGAATAGAAGACCCTCCATTTGTCAGAAAACCAGCCCTCTGCCGCTTTTTTGACATCATCACTTTCACAATGTCTTTCTTTGAAATCCTTTTTCAGTTTGGGGAATTTTTTAAAAGTCGGACGGGGCTAAATCTGGAGAATAGAGTGGATGGGGCAAAATTTCATAGCCACTTTCTCTCGCAGTTTCTTCCCCTTTTCTTGAAATGTGTGCTGGTGCGTTGTCGTCAAGCAGCAAAATGCCTTTTCGGATCTTTCCTCTGCGTTTTTCTTTTACAGCCTCTCGTAATATTTTAGCCGGTTAGAATAATGGTCTCCGGTGATCGTATGTCCATTTCCAAGATAGTCTGTCATAACCACTCCAAAAAAAAAAACAACTTACAGCATCACTTTTCCACATGCACTTTGCCTTCTTTGGTGTAGGAGACAAGGACAATTTCCGCTGCATTGATGCAGATTTTGACTCAGGATTGTAGTGGTGGACCTATGTCTCATCCATGGTTACAAGTCTTTCAAGAAAATTAGTTTCATCCTTTTCATACAGACAGAGCAATTCTTGACAACAATCCACACGTTGCGCTTTTTGAGGAAGAGTCAACAAACGTGGGACCCCTTTCGCACAAACCTTGGTCATGTTCAAATGTTCATTTAAGTTTCGTTCAACTGATCAGATGCTAAGGCTAGTTTTTTTGCTCAGACGTTCAACTGTCACCCGCCTATCAGACAACACAAGTTTCTTGATTTTCAACACGTTCTCTTCTGTTGTTGCTGTCACTGGGCGACCTTCACGGTGGTCATCTTCAATGTCCATGAATCCACATTTGAATTTTTTACACTAAAATCTTATCGCAGCCTAGGATGGGCAATCAGTTCCTTATATACGGCATGCATCTCCGTAAAAATGTCCTACAGTTGATGGCCTTGCAAGAACAAAAACTTTATTACTGCCCTGTGCTCAATTTTCTTCATGTTTATATTGAAACTGGAGAACAACACCCCCCCCATTCACTCACAGTGCGCTGGTGGTAAACCAGAAATCGGAAATCCCCCAAAATGTACATGCAATCTTGGAATGTTAAGATGATTGTTGGCCTTCACCCCAAGTTTCAGCTTTCTACCTTTATCCCTTCATGGTCAGGTAAAAAAAACACTTTTGGTATGCCTCTCGTACTTTGTGGTAAAAAGATACGACCATCTCAGTACATGTTTGTCTGTGTTTATGTACATGTATTTTTTTCTTGGTAAGTGTTTTACGGCGCTCGCAACTCTGTAAGGTCATATTATGAGCGCACTAGACACCTTAAACATTTTCAGTTGGTAGGGAATTTTGAATTTTGTCCGGGTAGAGGCCGAGGCCTGCTCTTATCAATTTAAGACCACTAAGGGACCTCCGAGATTTTTCGCCCTGGTCCGAGAAGGCTGTGGGTAGATCTTTCAAGCCAGAAGATCAGGGGTGTGGCTGAAAGACAACCGTAAGAAGGGGCCAAGGAGTAATAGTAGAAAGGCTGCAGAAAGAGTCGGGAGCCCAGAGGAGGGAGCAAAGGGGGTGAGGGAGTGGGGGAAGAAAGAGGAGACGAAAGCAGACGACAGAACATCGCTAGAGAGCAGGAACGGAGGTGAAAGGAGACAATTTTAGAGAAGAAAATTTGTCCGTCGTTACCCGGATTCGAACCATGGAAATTTGAATGAGAGGCGAACACCTTAACCTCTAGGCCACGAGAGCCCCATGTGCATAATATGTACGTGGTGGTAAAGGTGGTATACTTTGATCTAAGACAACCTAAGGAGAGAAGGAAGGGGGAGGGGGGCATTGGCCGGACGCAAACCGTCATCTGTCCGGAATTGACCTAAAGGTCGGAGGTCACTGACCCCTGGCCTATATCACATCGATGGAGGACTTCTCACCTGTCAGAGGGAGAGTCGTCGAACCTTGCACGTACGCCCAGGTGAAACGAGCGCAGTTTGTACCAAACAACTCTTCAAATTTTAGGCCAAAGCTAATCAGTGCTGATAAAGCTCAATTAATTGTGAGATGCATTTCGAAATAGCGAGGGAGATTGAGCGAGGCGAGCAAAATCCATTGTGTCAGCGTCTAGATCTATCTCTCTGAAAGCTCATGTTGTCGTCATTTTGAGTAGCAAACACGGGTGATGAACTGAGATCTTTTATTTCTTATCAATATTTTATGGCGTAGGAGATGCTTGTGTGTTCCTATGTAGGGTGTTGGCGACTTTCCAATCGGCCAATAAAAATATTATATGAGTCCGCTCTTTTAACCCACGTGAAACGCCCCCTTTGTCTGCGGGGGGGGGGGGTAGTTTTTAGTTTTAGTAGAGGTTTTACGGCGCTCGCAACTGCGTAAGGTCATATGAGCGCCAAGCGGTGGATGTCAACAGAGAAGTCCAAACAGGAAATCAGGCTTACTCTGCTCATCTCTCTATCTTCAACAGCACAAAGTCTGTTTCGACTATCAATCAAGGCACCCTGGAAATAGCGGGTCACAAGAGAGTGACAAAGATGCAAAAGAAGTAGAGGGGAAATGACGATAGTAAGGATGAAAAAAGAAAAAGCAGCAGTTCCCCCATGTTGTTTCGATGAAACCAAAATCATTGGATGAGGGAGAGAGGGGTATTTAAATTGCTGGGAGTTTGGGGAGGTTACGGTAGATTCAGGCGTGTATAGGAATATTGAAGCTGAAGGTCGTAGTGGTCATAGCCATAGCTGTGTAAGTAGCGATGGCTTACTCTTTGGCGATTTTTATCTTCTAAGGCATCTTTAGCGTGTACAACGTCTCTATCGTAGAAAAGAAGGTGCTCAATCTTTTCTACTGCGTTAAGATCAGGAGTATTGAGGGAGAAGGAGATTGAGCGAGTGAAATTTTTTTCTAACTTAAAAAGAGAAAGAGAGGGGGTTTTCAACGCTTTGGCACATTCAATGGCACAAAACACAGGTATTCGCCTCATTACGTGCAAGAATAACTGAACCAAATAACAAAAGACGGACAGGTTTTAGCAGTGCCTATGTATTGAGTCATTAATTTGACATAGATTGACATGTCGACGCGACTAAAGAGAACTAAAGTGTTCATGGCCCCTGGTTAGGATTAAACATAGCAATATGAAGCTTCCGAAAATGGTCCTGGTTTTCGAAGAGAAAAAAAGTGTAACTTCATTTAAGGATAAAATTAATTATCCCATTTATATATATGTTTTGGTCTTTCATGGTACACTTTTTAAATTTTGGCTTTGTTGATTAGTTATCGATTTGACAACCGTAGTAGCAGATTACCCAAAATGTACCCCGGTTAGGCCTCGTGGTTTGGACGACCATGTTTTTGTCTGTGGTAATAGGTTGTTATCTATGTCGTAACCAATAAAAACAACTAGGAAGAGACAAACACAGTTTGAGGGACACTGGAATAGACACCAAGGCCTTGAACTGTTGGCTCTCGCTGGAAAAATATAGAAGGCAAACAAGTCAGGGATTAGACCCAGACGAACTTAGAGGGGTCTTTGTGTGTGTGTGTTCTTTGTACATGTATAGTGATGAGGGTGGTTGCAGCGTTTCCCCAACGATAAATAATGTTCCAGTCTTGTAGACTCCTACTTTCGGCTGCTGTTCTCACGTACATAGTATGCCTTTGTTCCAATCCTTGAAACGTGGGTGGTTGGCGGGTGCTTTGGTGTGGTTTGCCCCTTCTTTCCTACCAAACATGTATCATCCTGATCTCTCCTCCTTTTTTATGTTTGTTACTCTAATTTCGGCACTTGTATGACCATGCGTTTAAGTGCCATAAAACTTTTACTAAAACTAAGTCCTTGAAAACCTCCGATGTAGAGCTCCTTGTGTGTAAAAATCTTGAGAAATTTTAATAGATCTATCCCAATTGGAGTAGTAGATACACCCTCCCGTCCCCAACACACACACACACACACACACACACACACACACACACACACACATACACACACACACTCTCTCACACACACACTCTCACACACACACACACACACTCACAAACACACACACACACACACATACACACACACACACACACACACACACACACACACACACACACACACACACACCTAGTACTCAGGAGGTTGGCAGTTGGCTTCAACAAATGACCAAAGATTTGCAATGGCCTAAACACGACAATAAGCGTTGCTCTTTTGACATCATAAAGGATGCATGCATTCTGTACTTAAACTTTCTAACTTACTTGCACTTTAATTTGAAGCGAAAGTACGTGTAATGTAAAAGGCGGCTTTTGGTGTGTGGGTCCTGCGCAAACTGCTTCGAGCAAAATGCAAATAAGGAGCGGCGCAGCGAATATTTTAAATACTGGGCGCATCATCATCATCCGGTGCCTTGCCGACTGGCGTGGGCGATCATGGACCTCCACTTCACTCTGTCTTGCGTTGCAGCGATGGTGTCTGTCGTTCTTGCTGCTCCCAGCCATGTTGTCAACTTGTCCAGTATCTTTTCCCTCTGTCTGCCTCTGCCTCTCTTTCAGACTCTGTGCCACCACTTAACCGTATCCGTACGTTGTGTTTTACTGTCGTATCCATACGACGTGGGGAACTCTGTGCCACCACTTAACCCTATCCGTACGTCGCGTTTTACTATCGTATCCATACGACGTGGGGGGAACTCTGTGCCACCACTTTCCAAAGAGAAAATTTACTCGTTAATCCGATCCGTACGCTTTGCATAGCAGTCTGTGAAAATGATTTTTGGAAAAATACTGAAAGTTTCAAAGAGATCCCCGTACTATATCTAGAAGTATTCTAAAATGTGAAAAATACAACCCCGGGGTACAAAATGACCCCAGGGCGTACGGATAGGGTTAAAAAAACCAACTCGTGTCTTCTGCCATCAATGGCGAAGTGTCTGACACCTACACCACATGAGCCAGCAGCTCTCAAGGGTGTCAGGGAAAGAGCTGTAATAGTGACACACTCAGTGCATGAACGACCAGTAAATGACCTCACTAAACCTACATGAACTCCGTGTGTACGCATGCGCGGACAAATAAATGTCCTACGCCAGAAAAAGAGTAACTCCAGCAGGTTATACGCCACTACGTTAGGAAAAGAGGGAGACGGGAAACGTGGAAAAGGGG
>NW_004797577.1:352219-353503 GCF_000002075.1 Aplysia californica | reverse complement strand
ATAGATAGATAGATAGATAGATAGATAGATAGATAGATAGATAGATAGATAGATAGATAGATAGATAGATAGATAGATAGATAGATAGATACTTGTTTCTTTCAATTATGTTTTGTCTCGTGGTCGCCCGAAAAGACACTTTCGTTTATAACAAGCCCACAAATATCACATAAAACGTCCACCCCTCTCCAGTCCCTCCCACCCCACTCCCCACCCACGCACACACAAAACCCAGTTTATTTTCGTAAATCGTTCTTTTTTCCTATCAACCATGGCAAACCTTAATTTTCAACAGCTTTTGTGTCTGTGTTAATATCAAAATGTCACTTGACAAATTTGAATTGTAAAATCAAAAAGAAAGGAAAAGACGATAAAAGTGATAAACAATCCCATAGTTTCAACGCCATTGCCATTATTACTTGTCGACAAGCTGGGAACAGATAATCATTTTATCAATTGAACAAACAGGACTTGATGAAAAACACGACAGCCTTGAAAAAGACGCGTTTGTTCAAGCCTCGGTAGTGATGTCAATCAAAGTCGCACCTCCGGTCTATTTTTATGTTCGTTCATGATCTCGATAATGACATGTTTAAAAATGACGACGTTAACTGGCACACATAAATAATATCAGCAATATTTGCAGATACGAGAATTATGGCCGCTATTGTGTTTGAAGAATGTTGGACCATCAGTGTGAAGGAGAACAAGACAATATCATATTGTTGGATTTTTTTTTTTTTTCAAACAGCGATTTAGATACGATATAATCAATGACCTTTGAAAAGGGTTTCTAATCACCTGTAGGTTTTTTTAAAAAGCCAGAAGTACAGTGATACAACGAAGGTCACTTGGCGCGTAGAAGAATCAAAATAGAGAGACAGGTACAAATAAGGGTCAGAATTTAGGCTATACATAGATCGGACCTCCAAACGCTGACTTTTATCTACTGTTTCCTCTTATGCATTGAATGTGTTTGTAATATTCTAAAATATGAATTAATGAATAAATTATTTTAATAGAAGAAATGATTCAGAAAGAGAGATGAAAAACATTCGTTTTTGTCATTTTGTTTTGTTTTGGTTTGGGGGGTTTTAAAGACGCCCCAAAGAACCTCCAAAAACGAACAAAAGGCATGCTCTTTCTCCCCACTGGCAGGTGGTCCGTATTTCCCCATCTGTTGACATTGTTACACATGGCCGTCACACCAGTTGACATGTCTTCTTGTATGTGTATGTGTGAGTGTGTGTGTGTGTGTGTGTGTGTGTGTGTGTGTGTGTGTGG
>NW_004797577.1:343006-350628 GCF_000002075.1 Aplysia californica | reverse complement strand
ATAAACGGGGGTAGGGGGCAGGGGGTTGGACAAGTGGTCCAAGATCAATTTTTTAAAAAGGGGGGGGGGAGGGGGTGGCATACTCCTGTACTAGTAGGAACAGATCTGTTTAATTTATCCTTCAGTGAATAAAAGAACAAGAGATCGTGAAATTTTAGTGATTTTAGTAAGTTACTGCGACAACTTTTCCCATTTAGGAACAAACCAGTTTCATTAAAAAATAATACACCAATGCACAAAAGTTTTTAAAATGCACGGAAAATTGAGGTAGCCAATCCGTACCGGTACTAATACTGGGGATAATTTGCCATTTACAGAAGAAAAAAAAGTTTAATTCAAATATCTAGATTCTATATATAATGTTTCACATGATCGTCGGGCGTGGCAAGCTGGAAAATAATAAACGAGGGGTATGGAAAAAAGAGCGGGGGGTGGGTCACCACAAAGTAGATCTAATTGTTGGAGGGATGAATCAAAAGAAAATGGAAAAGTAAGGGAGGAAATAGAGAAGATGTCGACGGATCAGATTCACATTTAAAAATCGATGACAAATTATAAATAAAACGTTGGCAAGCTGTTTAACTGTTCTAATCTCAGAAAGCATTTTGTTTCCTATTAGAGAGAAAAACATGACGTAGAATCTATATTTTTGTTGTTGTTGTTGTACTAACATTATGGGTCATTTCTTGTGTTTTCTTAAACGTTTTGAATTTGGAATTTCGACAATATTACATTTCTTGCTAACAGGTTACCTATAGGCTACTACAAGTTAAGAACTTCTTTTTTTATGAATTCAAACTTTTGGGTTTAGTGTGTCTGAAGCAGAAATACGCTGGGTTGGAGCTCTCTGGTTAGAGTCTGTAAACATGACAGGAACCGATGAAGGCTGGAGAACAACATGGGGGAGGAAGGTGGAGGCAGATGGTCAGAGACTGGGCCAAACTTGGACACAACTGGAGGAAGACGCGCAGGGTAGACAACTCTCTGGGAGATTCTGTTTGAACTTTGCTCCTTAAGGAGGCTGAAAAGTGCTATAGCGAAAGAGAGATGATGATGATGTGTGTGTGTGTGTGTGTGTGTGTGTGTGTGTGTGTGTGTGTGTGTGAGAGAGAGAGAGAGAGAGAGAGAGAGAGAGAGTGATTGAGAGAGCGAGGGAACGAGTGAGTGAGTGTGTGTGTGTGTGTTTGTTTGTGCGTGTGTGTGTGTGTGTGTGTGTGTGTGTGTGTGTGTGTGTGTGTGTGTATGAGAGAGATAGAGACAGAGAGACAGAGATAAGGAAAGAGATAGAGAGAGACTGAATGAGAGAGAGAGAGAAAGTGGGAATAGCGGAAGGGACATTAATGCCCACTTCAACTGAGGGTGAAAAAACCGGACACTGTGGCTGAAAACGCGCTTGTCATCACGAGATACTCCTTACAATAGCACAACACACCCCCACAACCTCACAATGGACCATCCTTCAAAATCACATGACCTATTGTACATAGATATTCCCTCGAAAATAACGCAGATGTGAAGCATCGTAGTGAAATCAGACGCGAGTCAGAAAAATGAAATCAAAGAAACTAGCATTTTTCTGTCCGTCAGGCAATTTTTATCGAATTTTGGGGGTTTTTTTACTAAACACCTTTAGGGGCCATTTAATAACACGTTAATGAGATGATTTTACTGAAAAATGTTGATTTTAAACCCACAAAAAAATGTAAATTTGTAGTTTCTAAGGGCTCTCAAGCTTTGGAAGTTGCAAAAATTTGGCAGCCATTTTCTACCTAATTTTACTTCTGAAACCACCTCTTTAAATGAATTGAAAAATATCCCGGCTTCTGCTCATGATATATGAATGTTTTTTCATCGAAAGTATCACAATTGAACAAGCTTTAAAATGATGTCAATAACTCCACATGTCCAAAAATTGACGAGCGCCTGATTCCACTGCGTCATGACACATATAGACATACCTTCGAAAATAATGCTCTTCCACGGCCTTTTACTGACAGTCTGGCCTTGATACTGCCAGGTTATCAGAGACCCTTGAGCTACACACATATATAACAACCGTCGGGAGTCAGAAACTGATTGAAAACAGCTACATCAGTAGTCCAAGTCCTCAGAGAGACCAGATGAACGTTACTGTCACTTACAACAATAGCAGCATGGCTGTAAGTACATTTGTTAGACATTCATGTCTTCTTCTTTTTCTTCTTCTTCTTCTTCTTCTTCTTCTTCTTCTTCTTCTTCTTCTTCTTCTTCAAGTACCAAATCTGAAGCAGACATCGGCGACCATGCTTCGACATTCATTTCACTACGCGTATACTCGGAAACTCATATTAATTAGTATTATGGTCTCTTCCAGATTTTGATTGATTCATGTCTAAGAACACTAAGAACAGGACTATCAAAGAATTTAATGTAACAGCGTACATTCGTGAGGAACCCACAAGTTCTTGTAAAAATATACCATCGAGTCCAGCAGTCTCTGTTATCGCCAATATTGTTTCGTTTGAGTGTTTGATTGTTTTGTGAGTGTTTGAGAGATAGACAGAGAGAGAGAGAGAGAGAGAGAGAGAGAGAGAGAGACAGAGAGAGAGAGACAGACAGACAGACAGACAGACAGACAGACAGACAGACAGACAGACAGACAGAGAGAGACAGACAGACAGACATACAGACAGACAGAGACAGAGACAGAGACAGAGACAGAGACAGACAGACTGAGAGAGTGAATTTTGAGAAGACAGAAAACGAGACTCCCTCTTGACCGTAAGTGAGCGCCATTACCCTCCCAGAGAGGGTCATTCAGACCTACTTAACTACCTACAGTGGGGAGATAAAACGCTGTGGTTGAACACAATCTCTCGTCGTCACGAGCTTGTATATATGAAACAATAGCTCTCTACATTGCGAAATCTCCAAATAGACTATCCCTCATCATCACATGACCGATTGTACGTAGATATTCCCTCGAAAACAAAGCTCTCGAGGAGTCTTTCGCTGACACAGTCCGGCCTCGATTTGGCCGAGGTTATCAGAAACACTTGAGCCACGTACTTACATAATACCCGTCGGAGTCAGAAACTGATCGAGAGCAGCTACATCAGTGAAGTGTCCAAGTCCTCGCGGTCCAGATGAACGTACGATTCACAAGCACACCCACCATGGCCGTAAGTACAAGCAGTAAATCTGTGTTACGGTTGCCTTTACTTCAAGCACAATAATATCCGTCACTAAAAGTTACTGAAGAATTTTACTTTGTATTATTCCCTAATTCTATTATTAGGACGTAAAGAACACATAATATTATCCTACCAGAGCAGATCAAAGTCAGTGCTGCAGCATATTTCGAACCATCATCAGAAATACGGTGTTGCATCATTGTACGAGTACTGTTGTCCGCATGTTAAAACTTTAGAAAAAGCAAATACAATAATGCAGACTTGGCAAATCTGTATAAATAACAAAGATAGTGTGCTTCTTTCAAAAAACTGTCCCAAAACAGCGTAATGTCTTCAAGCATCGCCGAATGACCAGACAGTGTGAACTCAGTGAGATGACCAAACTGTATCCGTGAGCTGAAATGATATTACCAAAGAGAGCGCCGTATTATTGTTTGGGTTTGGTGGATTTTTTATGGTTTTGTTTACTTGGTGGGTTTCTTAAAGTATCGGATGGCCTTTTCCTTACCGCCAACAGGGCTTACGTTCATGCGATGCTCTTTGAACGTGTTCTTTAGACATTTATATGAAGAACTTTCAACGTGTTCGATAGACTGTGAGCTCTGAGATGTCCTGAAACCGTATTTGTTAAACATTCATGCGACGCACTGTAAACAATTTATCCGTTTGACATCATGCGATATGCTTTCAATATGTCTGTTAGACATGCATACGATGTGTTTTCAACGTGTTCGTTAGACATTCATGCAATGTATTTAAAATTTGTTTGTTGGATATTTATATGTTGTACTGAAATATGTGTCGTTAGAAATGTATCCGAAGCACTTTCAAAGAGTTCGTTATATTATATTATTGGCGCTGTGCTTCCTACGTGTTCTGTAGAAATTCATACGAAGTACTGAAGACGTGGTCTTTAGATATTCACGCGATGTACTGAAAGCGTGTTCGTTAGACATTCATGCAAAGAAAGCTGCAAAGTACTTTCAAAGTGACCGTTAGACATTCAAGCGATGTACTGAAAACATGACAGTTAGATAATCATGCGATGTACTTTCTAAGTGTCCGTTAGACATTCAAGCGATGTACTGAAAACATGACAGTTAGATAATCATGCGATGTACTTTCTAAGTGTTCGTTAGACATTCAAGCGATGTACTGAAAACATGACAGTTAGATAATCATGCGATGTACTTTCTAATTGTTCGTTAGACATTCAAGCGATGTACTGAAAACATGACAGTTAGATAATCATGCGATGTACTTTCTAAGTGTTCGTTAGACATTCAAGCGATGTACTGAAAACATGACAGTTAGATAATCATGCGATGTACTTTCTAAGTGTCCGTTAGACATTCAAGCGATGTACTGAAAACATGACAGTTAGATAATCATGCGATGTACTTTGTAAGTGTTCGTTAGACATTCAAGCGATGTACTGAAAACATGACAGTTAGATAATCATGCGATGTACTTTGTAAGTGTTCGTTAGACATTCAAGCGATGTACTGAAAACATGACAGTTAGATAATCATGCGATGTACTTTCTAAGTGTTCGTTAGACATTCAAGCGATGTACTGAAAACATGACAGTTAGATAATCATGCGATGTACTTTCTAAGTGTCCGTTAGACATTCAAGCGATGTACTGAAAACATGACAGTTAGATAATCATGCGATGTACTTTCTAAGTGTTCGTTAGACATTCAAGCGATGAACTGAAAACGTGTTCATTAGACATTTATACGAAGTACTTTCAACGTGTTCTGTCGACTTTCATGCGATGTACTTCCAACGTGGAAGTTAGAAATTCATACGATGTACTTTTGAAGGATTCATTAAACCGTGCGTGTCGCCGCGTCATCTGACGTCAGAATTCATTTAGAGCAACTGCTACTACTGCTGCTGCTACTACTACTACTACTACTACTGCTACTACTACTACTACTACTACTACTACTACTACTACTACTACTACTACTACTACTACTACTACTACTACTACTACTGCTGCTGCTGCTGCTGCTACTACTACTACTACTACTACTACTACTACTACTACTACTACTACTACTACTACGTTTATTTTGATAATTATTGTTGTTTTTGACTTTGGGTTTGGGGTTTTCTGTAAATTTTCAGTTTTCCATTGTAGTTGCTGTTTTAGGTGACCCTTTTTGGGAGGGGGGAGGTTGATTGGGGGTGGGGGTTAAGGAAGGGAAGGGGTGGGGGTGTCGGACTTAAAGATGTTGACATCAACTATTCCTGTGTATGTCTCCATAAATACGAGTACATTTTAAAACGATATTGAGCGCCCTCTCCGTGAAGCAGAGTGTGAAAGATCTGCCAGAAGAAAAATAAAGAGAGAGATATGAGAACTCCTTTGTCCCCTCTTCTGTCGGATTAATGAGAACAATCTGAGAACAATAGAGTGTAGATTTCTTCTTCTTTATTCTTTTCTTTTTTATTTGTTTCTGTTGTTTCGTTAATGTCCTTTATGTGTCCCTGGTGTATGTTGTAATAGAAGAGACGGGGAGAAGACGGTGAGTGTATGTGTCAGTCTGTGCGGGTGGTGTGTGTGTGTGTGTGTGTGTGTGTGTGTGTGTGTGTCCGAGTGTGTGTGTGTGAGTGTGTGTGTGTGTGTGAAAGAGAGAGAGAGAGAGAGAGAGAGAGAGAGAGAGAGAGAGAGAGAGAGAGAGAGAGAGAGAGAGAGAGAGAGAGAGAGAGAAGAGCCAAGCCCATGAGAGATACTTGAGGATGTCGTGTGTTACGTGAATTAGGCCTTGTCAATTGTCAACTCCGTCAGGAGTCGGGAAAGTTTGAGCCTATTCATTTGAAAGCTCGTCAACACTTCTGAGCTACTTACGGAGAAAAAAAAACGTAAATGAGCAGTCTCAATGTGCAGGCGTGAATTGTGGGTGGATGAATGCAATGTCGAACTGACATCTCGAACTTTCTCGGCAGAAAAAACTGTTGAGCGCAGGCTTGGGAAAGTTACAGAAGGTGCCGGCGTTTTGTGAAGATGCCAAAGACGCTGTGTCGGCCAGACTCAACACGCTCTGGCACGGACTGAAAACGTCGGTGAGCTCCGTTTTCCCATCAATGACACTCAAAATTAATACAGACTTCAACGTAAGTTAAGGACCACTTGCAAACACTCTGAGTGGTCTTATTGACTTGATGGTACTGCCTCAAGCGGACAATGTCGATGCCTTCTGGCAACACTCCGGGCCCCAACTCCATCCTACAGCCATGCCATAGCTCTGGCACGATCAAAGTCTCTCAGCTTTCGTCTCGGTGGCATGTTGATGCGATACTGGATTTAGCGCAAACGGCGGCTTATGTTGCCACCAAAATGACACAACTCGAGACCATACGTCCGTTTCTGACGTGCGCTAGGAATTTGAACTCAGGAATGTGCGGGGTGTCGCACACAAGTCGATAAAAAACAGAAAATTTGGCTAAAATTCCCCGAGGATTTCCGTGCTGCACGTGGTGGTTTTGCCCCTATAGGAAGCCTTGCAGTACCCATTGGTAACCCATTAACACTTTCAGAGCCAAAAAAAATTTGAAACATTCCTTGCCGTCTTTTTTTTCTGATAAAAAAAACAGGGCTGTCTGTAGGGTAACCCTTAACTCAGGTTGAAGTCTGTATATCGAAAATCGTTTCTAACAACAACAAATATGGCCGACAATCACCGCGCTTTCTGCTTACAACGTAACGTTTCCATGAACGGACCATCCACATCCGCGCATATAATTATTTACATTCGGTTTGGGCTTAGTGGAAGTACAGTCAGAATTGTTCAAGACGGCCTCCCACAGTCGAGGAGAAAAGTAGTGGTTGTTTTAGACAGGTCGTCGTCCAGGACAGTATTAGCATTATGAGATAGAAGAAAATAACACAAAGGGGTGTGTGGAGTGTGGTCGTTTTTTACAGGTGATTGTTTTGTACAAGAGGCCTTCAGTTCAGGTTTGACTGTATTCCGATTCGCCAGTTACGTTCAAACCTGTTCTTATGGCCACCTGTCTAAAACAATCCCCTGTACGAACGACCGTATTCCACATCCCCATTGTGATTGTTGTTTTTCCTTTAATATCATAATTACACTGCCCAAGACATCCACCTGTCTAAGACAACCACTTTTCTCCTCTTCTTCGGACACTGGGTGGCCGTTTTGGACAATTCCGACTATGTTTTGTGACGTAAGAGCTCCACCCATGCGCCCTCTGTCCCTCCGCTCGTCTGTGTCGCGCGCATACCGTCCCTCACCACTCACCTCTCACCACTCACCTCTCACCACTCACCTCTCACCACTCACCTCTCATCGTCCCTCATCACTCACCTCTCACCACTCACCTCTCACCACTCACCTCTCACCACTCACCTCTCATCGTCCCTCATCACTCACCTCTCACCACTCACCTCTCACCACTCACCTCTCACCACTC
>NW_004797577.1:341481-342371 GCF_000002075.1 Aplysia californica | reverse complement strand
CCTCTCATCGTCCCTCACCACTCACCTCTCATCGTCCCTCACCACTCACCTCTCATCGTCCCTCACCACTCACCTCTCATCGTCCCTCACCACTCTGGTCCCTCACCTCTCATACCCTCACCACTCACCTCTAACCGGGCGTGCTGAGAACTCTTTTCACAGCAGATCTATAAAGCCACTGCTCAAATACACCGAACCTCCACCACCACCACCTTCAACACCACTACTTCACCACCTCATCATCACCACTACCACCACAAACACCATCATCCCCACCACCACCAACATTACCACAATCACAACTATCCTCACTACCACCACAAACACCATCATCATCACTACAACCACCACTACCACAATAATCACCACTATCCCCATTACCACCACCACCACCACCACCACCATCCCCATCATCATCACCGTCCCCACTACCACCGCCAACGCTACTCTACAATCCCCCAACGGACTGATGTTTGCAATACGCCGAGCTAGCAAGAATGGGAAGATGAAACTGGCGTGAGAGAGAGAGAGAGAGAGAGAGAGAGAGAGAGAGAGAGAAGAGAGAGAGAGAGAGAGAGAGAGGGGGGGGAGAGAGAGAAGAGAGGGTGTGTTTAACAGAGGGCGAGAAGGAGAGGGAATCAAATAGAGGGGGAAAACAGAGGAGTGATGGTGTGGGAAGAGAGAAGTTGTTTAAACGAGTGCAAGAGGTGAGAGGGAGACAATTAGAGGGAGAGATCGAGAGAGAGGGAGAGACAGGGAGAGAAGGAGAGAGAGAGTGGGGGAGGGAGGATGAGAGAGAACGAGAGGAAGAGTGAGTGGGGGTGGAGAGGGAGAGAGGGGGGAGACAAATAGAGGGCGAGCGGTAGAGAAAGGGGGGAGTGTGTGTGTGT
>NW_004797577.1:338240-341175 GCF_000002075.1 Aplysia californica | reverse complement strand
GAAGGAGGAAGGGAGAGAGGGGGAGGGAAGGAGGAAGGGAGAGAGGGGGGCAGAGAGCGGGGGAGGGAGTCGGCTGGTTGAGCAAGTTCATCTCGTATCGAGCGAAGGCTGTCTGCCTGCAGGGAAAGGCTTATAGTGCGCGCTGCCGTCGTAAAAAGGTAGATCTCTTGCCAAAATTTCGCCGGGATTTCTCGAAGCGACTGAGACTGAGAGTATAACGGATAGCAATATGTCGGAGGAAGAGCAGGTAGTAGCTGCCGGAGAGGTAAGTTGTCGAAACAGCTTTTTTTTAAAAATATATATCCAAGAGACGACTTCGAACTTTATTACAATGTGTGTGTGTGTGTGTGTTATGTTCGAATAGCATGAAGACAACCCGAAGAAGCAGATGGGCGGGACAGAATTCGAGTATTTCGTGTTGCTCTGAATCGTCTATCCATCGCTTTTTTACATTTTCGTTTAAGTAAGAGTTTTACCGCTCTTGTCACACAAAAAGGTCAAGAAATTGCTGTAAGTTAGAGGTGTTACTAGAGAGCAACATACAAAGAGCAGGAGGAGAGATAAGGGAGATGGATGTTTGACAGGACAGAAGGAGCAAACCACACCAGAGCCACCACCTATCCATCGCCTTGTGAATCATTTGTACAGACTCGTGATAAAAAGCTATGCCTTACTTTTGCGGTCGTTTTGCACATTATAAAGCCATCATGGTAGCCTTAAGGTTTTGAGTGGATGGTTAGTGGGTGTTCTGGCGTGGTTACTTCTTTCTTTCCTATCATTCATCATTCATCCATCATCCTTATCTCTCCTCCTCCTTTTTTCTTTGTTCATGTGTGTTACTCTCTAGAAACACCTTTAACGTTGGTTACTTGTATGACCTGTTTGCCTTAGAAATGCCGTAAAATGCGTACGAAAGCTACACGTATTTCTAAATCTGAGATAGATACGACCCTTCCCTGTGTGAACTACTATCCTAGGCGGAAGTCTCCAATGGGAGGTCCCATACTTCTGTCCTATCGATCGATCTGCCGTGTTCGTCTGTAGCCCGGTATTCCTGATATCCCCGAGCCTCACTGCGTCGATAATTAACCTCTGAGAAGGGAGAATAATGAGTTGGTGGGTGGCCACAGTCCAAAACATGTTTTTGTTAAAAATAGCAGTCTGCCCGAAATGTCTGACGATAATAGTAACAACAACAACAACAACAGCAACAACAATAACAACAACAACAACAACAACAACAACAACAACAACGACAACAGGAGTATAGTAGCTGTAGTACTACTACTACTACTACTACTACTACTACTACTACTACTACTACTACTACTAATAATAATAATAATAATAATAATAATAATAATAATAATAATTACATTTTTATTGCACATATCTACGCTCTACAGCAGGCTCTATGCCTAGCAATAAATGTCCTGACCAATACGTCTGTTGAGGCGAAAACTTCTCAAAGAGACATTGAATAAATAAGTTTAAGACGCGTTTCTTGTGATTTCTGCTATGGTCAACGAGACTAATTCTGACAGAGATGAGTTTGATTTTGAGCTTTTAAAGTTAAATTATGTGTAAAAGTAGTAAAAGCTTCAGTTCCACTTGCGAATGTGTGCAGCCTGTGCCATGGGTTTCCCCCTTTGCTAGTGCAACATCTACTGTCGCTCTCTTCTTTCTCCATATCGTCATTTTCATCGTGTGGGTCGTTGGTAGTCGGCAGGTACTCTGGTGTGCTTTGCCCTTTCTTTTCTATCAAAGATCTATTGTCTATATCGTTCCTTTTTTAAATATATTTCTTTGTGTGTTACTCACTACTCTCTAGTTACACCTCTGATCTTCGGCACTTATTTGACCTAATTCTGTAGTAAGTGCCGTAAAACACTTGCTAAGTTCAAGCCGAACGAAAGGTCTTCATCATCGGAAATCGTTACCGCTCCTCGGCTGCCATCAAACTCGTACAATCTTTGAAGACCCACGCAGAATGTTGCTAGATTGCTCTCTATCCTAGAATTACAAAGGTCTATCTGCTCAGTACCTAGTTTCGAGAAATGTGACGTCAAAAAAATTTAGGTTTCAATTCACGTCAAGTTTTTTCGAAAGCAATTCTTTGAATATCTTGATGACGACTCTGAATAATCTACGATTTTGATAGATCAGATAGAAGACCATTTGGTTTCTGACCTCGTGGTTGTAGTAATTCAAAAAAGCCCCAAAAAATGTGAGGTAGAACTTCGTAATTCTGAAGTAGCAAATGAACTCATCGTCACTGGACAAGGCTTAGGACGCACTGTTTTGGGACCCTTAATAAAAGAAACTTAATAACTTCATTATTCATGCAGATAGTTCAATTCTCTATTCTCTGTATCTGATACATAAAAACAGGCAAGAGCGAGCGTAGTATTAACTTACTTTTACTTTACTTGTTCCTTCCTCTGGTATCCTTAGGATGTCAAGGGGGGTGCAGGTTTCGGTCCTGTGCTAGATGCGTAGCGTCTGTGATAGATATGTTATGTTGTTCCGGTACCTTTTTAACCCCATCCAGCCAGGTCTTTCTTGGTCTTCCAAGTACATGCAGTATTAAATACATGTATATTGATTGTACAAATGTGTGTTTCTAACTTACATGTGATGTTCGAAATGATGTGTGGAAACAGTACCTTTGGTCAGTTGCTGATTGGACATACGTGTGTGTCTGATAGGCGTTGGGGGAATGAAAAGTAATTTATATTGATTGTTTTTTAACAGCAAGGACATTGATCTGACCAAAAATACTCAACAAATTAATGTTGTCTCTGTTTAGAGTCGATACGCGTCTACTCCACGACTTCAGTACTATAATATTATTATTGCGAGAGAAAAGATATTCGCCATGTGTTTATGAGTGAGTGTGTGTGTGTGTGTGTGTGTGTGTGTGTGTGTGTGTGTG
>NW_004797577.1:335649-337007 GCF_000002075.1 Aplysia californica | reverse complement strand
GTGTCAATCAGTGACCTTGGCGTTCTGCCTGCAGCCAGCTATTTTGGGTTCCTCTCTCCTCTCTGTATCGATCGATGTTGTCGTAGAAATGAAACCCACGAATACCGAGAGCGGTGTAGAAGGAAAAGTGCTTCGCCTTGGAAGTTAGTGTTCGAGTGACTAGCGCAGTGTTTGACTAGCACGGTGAGAGACAAGCACAGCGATAGAACCAAAATACAGCCCAGCCTGTCCAGAAAACCAGCCACTGGTGTAAGGGGAGAGTGGTCGTCTTAGACAGGTGTACATCTTTGACAGTTTCATCATAATATATATAGAAGAAAAAAACTTCAGGGGGGCAGTGAGGGGTGGTCTTTTGTACAGCTGATTGTCTTTTACAGGTGGTCGTTAGTAGAGCTGGTCCGACTTGTGTTAATGACTGCAAGCAACAAATGTTACGTCATTTCAGGTTGTTGTTTTTTTTAAAATAATTTAGTAGAGGTTTTACGGCACTCGCAACTGCATTAGGTCAATTTCGTGTTTGATTCTTTCCGACTATCTAAGAGAAGAGAATCATCAGTGGTTTGTCTACACATTTTCAATTCAGACGCCGGTTTTTACGTTGTAAAACAAGTCTGCTTTTCCTTTAGAACGAAATTATAGAAGAAAGGGAGATTTTTTTTTAAACGTGGCGCGACGCAGTCTTAATTATTTGGACTTTTTAGGTGCATGTTATGCCTTTTTCACACTTCAATTTAGAAGCAGCTTCCTAAGGTATAAAACAATCCTTCTTTTCATTTCGAACGAAAATAGTGAAGAAGTGAAAAAAAAAATGCGAAAAAAAAACAAACTACGGTGTGATGCAGTCTTAATCTTTTGGGCTTTTCGGACGAATGCTGCGCCCTTTTCCCTGATCCTACATTCCATTGAGCCCAACACAACACACCGCTTTGGTAAAGGTTTCTCCTTCTGTCCATCCATCTACTCAAACACGCCGCTCGTGAGTAATGCGAGCTTTGGCTGAATTACTCTTTGGCTCAGGAAAATAGCGGTCGTTCTTGAAATACCGAGGCCTTTTCACTTTTGAAAGTAGTGTTTTTTTCCGGAGGGTATTATTTTCTTTAAAGAATTTTTTATTTTAAAAAACGGGCAGACAGGCAGATAGACGGGAAGGCGGGCAGACAGAAAAACAGACAGACAGTCGGACAGACAGAAAGACAGACAAATAGACGAACAGACAGACAGACAGACAGACAGACAGACAGACAGACAGACAGACAACCCATGCAAGTAGACAAACTGATGTGTCAGATACTGACGATTAACGCGGTGGCAGGCAGACATAATTAGATATAATGGTAGGAAGTCGTGAGAGCCCCCCC